>NC_089587.1:75178874-75478874 GCF_019320115.1 Miscanthus floridulus
CCACTCTTCTAGGCTCAACATCTTCAAGGTAGGTTCACTTGCACTTCCGAGTTGCCCTCGGAAAAGGCTGAGGGTCGACTGATTGTCGGCAGCATTGTAACGAGGGGGTGGATTATGCACGTTAGGAAGGTTGTCGGCATAGTATCTTGTTGTGAAGTATGACACCTCCTCCACAATGGATGCCTCTGCACAGGAAGCTTCAATTTTGCATTTATTTTTGCATTTTGTTCTAAGAACCTTTAGGCATCGCTCAATTGGATAGCACCAACGGGCATGCACAGGGCCCCCCATTTTTGCCTCATATGGTAGGTGCAAGAGCAAATGTTGCATCGGATTGAAGAAGCCGGGGGAAAGATCTTCTCCAACTTGCAGAGCAACACCGGGGCCATTCTTTCCATTTCTTCAATCTCGGTCCGAGATATCTCCTTAGCACATAGCTTGCGGAAGAACATGCTCAACTCTGCCATCACTCGCCAGATGTGATCAGGGAAATAGCCACGAACCATCACCGGAAGAAGGCGTTCAATCCATATGTGGTAATCATGACTCTTGAGCCCTGTGATTCGCATGGTACTTAAGTTCACACCCCTCCTCCAATTCGCTGCATACCCGTCAGGGAACATCAACGATTGGAACCATTGAAGAACTTCTTTCTTTTGGGCCCTCGTTAGGACGAAGTCGGCCTTAGGCTTCTTCCATGACTTCCCGCGTAAGGGAGGCAACATGTTTAGCTTTGGTCTATCGCACAGCGTTGCTTGATCCAATCTAGCCTTGACATTGTCCTTTGACTTTTCCCAGTCCATGATTGTGTGAAGGACCGCCTCGGCGAAATTCTTTTCAGTGTGCATTACATCAATGTTATGTGGAAGAAGGAGGTCCTTAAAGTAAGGAAGCTTCCACAAGCACGACTTGTGTGTCCAGGCATGCTCTTTTCCGTATCCCACGAAGCCCCCCTTTTCATTGTCGACCACAAGACCATCTAACATCTCAAGAACCTGGGCACCTGTCATCATTTCCGGTGCAGAGTCTTCCACTGTGACACCTTTTCGAAAGTTCTTCTTGTCTCTCCTGAATGGGTGGTCAAGAGGGAGGAATTGTCGATGTTTGTCAAACGAAGAAAACTTGCCCCCCTTCTCCAACCGAAAGAACTCCACAGCTGACTTGCATATCGGGCATGGCATCTTCGTGTGAACACACCAGCCACAAAATAACCCATAAGCCAGGAAGTCATGCATGGAATAATGGTACCAAATATGCATTCTGAAGTTTGTCTTTGTGAATCGGTCGTATGTCACTACCCCTTCGTCCCATGCACGGACCAAATCGTCTATCAAAGGCTCCATGTACACACTCATATTAGCCCCTGGGTGTCCTGGAATTATAAGTGACAAGAAAATGTTTTGCCGTTGAAAGGCGACGCCAGGTGGGAGGTTGAGAGGGATGACGAATACGGGCCAACATGTGTATGGTGAAGAACCCATACCATAAGGATTGAACCCATCAGTTGCCAGTGCAATGCGTACATTACGAGCCTCGTCAGCTTTGTCGGTATGCTTCCGATCGAAGCTTTTCCATGATTCACCATCGGACGGATGTATCATCTTGTCAGTGTATCGGCGTCCAGTTTTGTGCCACGTCATCTGTTTTGCGGATTCCTCGCTCATGAAAAGCTCGTTGGATCCTCGGTATGAAAGGAAGGTACCTCAGGATCTTTGCGCCGACTTTTGTTTGCGTCTTCCGACCATCACCAGATTCTAACTCAATGTACCTAGATGCCTTACACTTCGGACAGTACTTATCGTCAACATGTTCTCCCCTGAATAAGATGCATCCGTTCGGACAAGCATGTATCTGCTCGTACGACATCTTGAGTGCACGAAGGATTTTATTTGACTCATACGTGTTCTTTGGCAGAACGTGATCATCCGGAAGTAGGGTGCCAACTACTGTCAACAGTTGATCGAAGGATTCTCTACTCCAGCTAAACTGGGACTTCACAGCCATTAGACGTGCA
This sequence comes from Miscanthus floridulus, assembly GCF_019320115.1. Taxonomy (NCBI): domain Eukaryota; kingdom Viridiplantae; phylum Streptophyta; class Magnoliopsida; order Poales; family Poaceae; genus Miscanthus; species Miscanthus floridulus. The sequence goes on from NC_089587.1 coordinate 75,180,889, forward strand.
ATGGCATCCAGTTTAGAAACATTGGTGCGCCCGTGAAGGGGTTGTTGTGCCGCATCCAACATGGCGTAAAACGCCTTTGCAGTTTGCTCTGGCTCCTGCTCTGCACTTCCTTCATCGAAAGCCATGTCATGGTCATTTAACATTTCTGCCACCCCGGCTTCAGAATCAAACTCCTCGATCCGTTGTCTCACGACCTCTTCTCTCGCACGATGGCGTTCACCATGCATGGTCCACCGGGTATAGTTCTCTACAAATCCATTGTTGACAAGATCTTTACTCATCTCCTCATATGTTTTCATTGCCTTGTTCTTACACTTCCTACAGGGACACCAGGCATGTCGCCGTCCGTTTGCAAATGCCTTCGTCATGAAATCATTGGCCTTCTCAATCCATTCATTTGTGTATTGACCCCTCTTCTGATAGCCCGTGTACATCCACTGACGGTCATCCATCCTAACATATAGACGATATTGCAGTTTAGAGCAATAGAGTAGTAGTGCTAGAGAAAAACCATATGAGATGATAAAGAGACATTCATGTTCTTGGTCGATTCACATAGAAGATGTTTGCTAGATTGGATGATGAGATTTTACCTAAGGTTGAAAGGCCGCTATGTCACTTGTAGATGGAGGCACAGCTAAGCACATTGGCATGCATGCCGCCGTGCATTGTTGTCTGAAGCAGGCAAGCTGGCTTCGCCAACTATGTAACTTGTTTACTTTATTTCAACTAAGATTCCGGTGCAAGTTATCTTGCTAAAATACATATCTTCCAGCTTTACTACCAAAGCAAAATTCCAGTCTGCAAATTAAATGCCACATCATGGATTGATTCGGTGGCACAGACTTAACTTTGTGAATTGTAACTAGCAGGCAACAAGTGGTCTCAGTCATGCATCAATTGAGACTGTCTGAAGTTTTGTAAAGATGAGACGTTGCCGGTGGAAGCCCCTAGAAGCACATACAATTGCTGTTTTAGCAATAAATGAAATGGATATAACAACAAAATTTAAGTATTCTATTATTGTCAGATTTCATTATCTAAAAAAATTCAGCCCGATTCCATGTACATATCTAACCTACCAATTTACTAAGAAATCTGACTTAATTGAAAGCAAATACATGAGCTAGGAAATGTACCATTTGGTAGGTTAGCTACAGTTTATGTGTTCACGTACATGTAACAAACTTATGATTCCAGGGCTACAATTACTGGGATGCATGCAGAGAGGAGTACTACTGCTTAATGTATCACTTTAATATTATTGACGCAGGTAATAGGTGCAGGAGAGATTATTAGCATATGAATGTCCACGTGGGGGCCCATGTACTCACATCTTATTATTAGCTGGCACTTGACATGGGACCCACGTTAGACAGAGGACCTCTCTACTATTCACATGCAGTCTCTATTAGTTCTTACACTAGCACTAGCCGATTTGCAAATCAGGAGCTGTCTCAGTGTGTGAATCGTGTGATTCCTATATATTTGGCCACAACCCCCCACCCAGGCAACACCCATGGCCGTGGGATAGCTGGTAGATCTTAGTCAAGGTCATGTACTCATGTAGGACTGTATGGCTTCGAAGCAGCAGCTACCAGCAGCATGGGTACGGTGGTCGGAGTGCGAGACATCTGGAAATGGTTCTGCTTAGTAGTCTTCATTTCTAGCACCTCTTGAAGGATCAGTGGGCCTGTGTAGGAAAGACGACGGACCGGTGCACGAGCACATGCAGTTGCAGCTAGGACTCCAGGATGTGCAGCTGATATACGATTTGTAGATCTTTTGTGAACAGTCTCATAAATTTCCACTCCGTCTGCGCTTTTGAGTTTCAACAAGCATATGAAGTCTGAAGCAGCCATAAAAATGTTCTTTTATCCAAGGAAATATAGACTATGGAAGACAAGAGCATCGTGACTGCACCGTGGCCCTCTTGGTTTGGGTTTTGCTATCCTGGCTTCGTTCCAGTGGACAGAAAGGTTGTAGGAAGACAAGAGCACCATGACTGCATCGTCTACCTTTAAATGTTGTTTAAGTGGTTTTGCTTTTGATTTGTCGTTGTAGCAATTTCTCATGCTTTCCCCTTCTAAAACTTCTTCCACTAAGCCACTTGCCTATTGCCGGCAAAAAGGTTAACGGGGCTGCTATATCACGCCAAGCTTTAGGATTTTACCTAACTAGTGAAAGCTAAACTTAAAAAATTATGCATCGATCACTCTACTAGTGAAAGCTTTATCTCTTACAAGACGAATTCATATCGTTTTTTTGCACTTGATCTCAGTATGAATATGAATTCAATGAAACTACATTCTACAGACAGATAAAATGGTATTACAACATTTCACTCCAGGGGAACTAGGAATGAGGCAATTCGAAACACATATTCTCTGCAAGGGCATGTCTACATGATAGAGAGAGAGATAGATCCACCCCTAAATCAACAACCAAAACTGAAGTTTGAAACTGAAATTGCAATATGAGAAGATAGATTAGCAACAAACCTTGGCAATGGATGAGGTTGCAGCCCTTCCTTTCCCGGTGGCGGCGGTTGTGGGGGACCGCCCGGTGGCGGCGGTGGTGGAGGGGAGGAGGCGGCCGCGGCGGTGGGGAGGCGCCGGCGACAGCGAGCAGTCGCACGCTTCTAGCCTAGATCCAGGACGCGGCCGCGACGGCGCCGGCGAGGATCAGTCGACACAGCAAATAGATGAGGTGATGATCGAATTGTACTGTGCGGTACAGACCTTGGCCTGGAGCTTCTTGTTGTGGGAGAGGAGGGCGTCGTTGTCGGCCTTGACGGCGTCGAGCTGGCGCTTCAGCGCGTCGTAGTCCTTCTCCAGCTGCTTCGTCTTCCACTGCGCGCGCCGGTTCTGCGACGGCGTGGAGGGGAGGAGGCGGCCGCGGCGGTGGGGAGGCGCCGGTGACGGCGGGGAGGCGCCGGCTTCGGCGTGGAGCGCGCGGGCGCGGGGAGGCGCAGGCGCAAGTGCGGGGGACGGCGGGGAGGCGCCGGCGCGGGGGACGGCGGCGGTGCGGCGGGGATGCGCGGGCGTGCGGTGTGTGTGTGTGTCTGCACGATTTGAGGGAGAAACGGCTAAGTGAATGCCTCTGTTTACCGAGTGCCTAGATATACGGCACTCGGTAAACTCAAGCACGGCAGCCCAATTACATGTGGGCCTGGTACATGTTTACCGAGTGCCCAGATCTATGGCACTCGGTAAACAGAAGCACCGCAGCCCAATAACATGTGGGCCTGGTACATGTTTACCGAGTGCCCAGATCTACGGCACTCGGTAAACATACAGGTGGGCCGTGGCTAACCTTTACCGAGTGTTTGAGGTCACACTCGGTAAAAGTATCCATTATTTCATGCAAAACAAAAATGAAAAAATGCCAATTTAATCCTAAAATTCACCAAACTTTCACATGAACTATTTCATGTCATCTATTTACTATCTAAAAAATTCCAAGTTCAAATCATAATGTTGAATTTCACTCTTAATAGAAATCCTACTCGTCATTGTGAATGTTTAGCGTCTCTTTGGGAGATGTACCCGTTCGGCAGCGACGAATGTAAAAATACTTCCGAAACGTTATGAAAATTTTTCTATAACATAGATGTATGCTTCAATGTTAATTCTTCCAATCTCGTGATTTATCGAGTTCAATTTTAATTATTACAATTAAATTTACACGATATGTACCTAATTATCATAAAGAATGAAAATTTTGTGAAATATAGTAAATAAATCGAAATAAACACCATATTTTGGAATGGAGTACTAAATATCATATGTGGATAGAGGAAAAAGAATGAAGGGAAAAACAAGAAATTTGGTTGAATTTACCGAGTGTTGCGCCAATACACTCGGTAAAAATAGTGTTTACCGAGTGTTGTGCACTTACACTCGGTAAAACTTTATTATTACCGAGTGCAAATACTTCTACACTCGGTAAACATGTCATGCCGTGACGTCGTTTGGCGCACGGTTGGTATACTAGGTGACGTGGCACCTCAATACCGAGTGTCTGTTTTTACCGAGTGCGCCCCTTCGGTAAAATTGTAGTTTTACCGAGTGTCTGAAGTTACCGAGTGTGCGGACTCAGTAAAGCGGTCTACTACCGGGTGTTTATGTTTTCTGAGTGTTGGCACTTGGTAAGTAATGTTTTCCGAGTGCCCCGACTTTTGACACTCGGTAATTGTCGGGGCACTCGGTAACTACACAGTCTCCGGTAGTGAGGGATATGGAGCATGCATGAGGTCATCTTACATTCTTAATTATTTTGCATGGAAATAAAATACTAATAATTAGCCTGTTCGCTTGCTCGTAAATGATCGTAAATTTTCAGCCAGGAACAGTGTTTTCTTCTCACATCAAACCAGCCAGCAGTAAATAATCCACGATCGTTTACGGCCTCCCGAACGGGCCGAATAACATGAAGAGGATCAATGGATCGACAAGAAATAAATGTTTGAACGAGTGTGGTGGTGCATACATATTCAACGCCAAGTATTATATTTTCACACACACGAAACACCTGCTGGCTGCATGCGGCGATTGATTATATTGGTGGTGCGGCGGTGCAGGTGAGGTGCAGAAGAGAACACAAGGAAAAGTTTAATTGAACCCAATTCAAAGGAAGGAGCGGCCAAGCGTGGACCAACGACTCCCTCTCCCTTCTCCTCTGCACCCGCCGCCGCGCGTTTCTTCCCTGGCTTAATGCTTGATTGCTCTATAAAAGGCAGGCATCGTGCAACCCGGCCAGTCTCATCATCTCATCTCATCCACGATCGACATCGATAAAGCTACTTCCTGTGCTGCCTACTAGCTCGATCGTACGTTTCGTCCACAAGCAAGCAGCAGCAGCTCCGATCCTTGGCCGCTCCAACGTAACCTTAGCCATGGCGTCCCGTTCCGCTCTGATCGCGCTGCTCGTCCTTGTGAGCTCCGTCGCGGCGGCCTCGGCGGTCACGTTCACCGTCGGCGACACTAGCGGGTGGACTCTTGGCAGCGTCAGCTACACCACCTGGGTCAGTGGCAAGACCTTCGCGGCTGGAGACGAGCTAGGTGCGTGCGTCGGTCCTCTCCTCTGTCTGTCCTGTCCTCGATCACCACCATGCATGCATCTTTTAATTTTCTTTTGTTACTTTAGTTATATATGATGAATGAATGAAATTGCATGCATGCGTGGATGCAGTGTTCAACTTCGCCACCGGTGCCCACGACGTGGTGGAGGTGGACAAGAGCGGATACGACGGCTGCTCCACCAGCAACGCCGCCAACACCATCCAGAACGGCCCGGCCACCGTCACCCTCACCTCCGGCACCCACTACTACATCTGCGGCTTCACCGGCCACTGCAGCGCCGGCATGAAGCTCGCTGTCACCGTCGGCTCCGGCTCCTCCCCCTCGACGCCCCCCACCCCCGGCACCGGCGGCTCGCCCAGCCCCCCCAGCACACCCACCACCCCCACCGCCCCCGCCCCTGGCACTGGCACTGGCACCCCGGGCAGCGCGTCCGTGCGCCTCACGGCCGGCCCCGCGCTCGCCGTGGCCGCCGCCGTGCTCGTCAAGCTCGCCCTCTTCTGATCATGCACCGTACCATCCTGATCTTGCGAGGGTAGAGGCAGTGCAGGATTATTCTTCTTCTTGATGAGCTAGCGTTTTCATTCTGGCAGCCGGAATGTACGTACGGTAGAGAGCTAGCTACACTGGTTATTATTTGCTGGTTTAATTTCGTGATGTACTACTGTATCATTGATGCGTGATGCTTTCTTTATTGTTGTTTGCCTTCGCTTGTGTATCTTCTTCATTCATGGTGTCTTATTATTTCTCTTCGATCTCCATCTATGTATATGGACATATTTTTGTATAATATGATGATTTTATTTGCTGTGACATAATCATTCTTATTACAGTATTTATATATGTTGCTTACACTGGTAGAGAACCGAGCTTTACTCCCGGTGGGGAACCCCCTCTAGTCCCGGTTCCCCACCCGGGAGCAAGCATCCGGGACTAAAGGGGGGGTCCTTTAGTCCCGGGTCAGGAACCGGGACTAAAGGAGGACCTTTAGTCCCGGTGGGTAACACCAACCGGGACTAAAGGTGCCTCCTGACATGCCACGATGGCCGGCACCTTTAGTTCCGGTTGGTAATACGAACCGGGACTAAAGGTTTTTTTCTTTTTTCTTTTCTTTTTATTTTTTTTGTTTTCTTTTCAAAATAGGTTTTCGAAGTCGTATTGTACGCTGCTAATTATACATTTATACGCGCATATAGTATGTTTCGGTTCAAGCACAATGAACGTATTAAATCACACAATTCAAGCATAGAAATATATATATATATATATATATATATATATATATATATATATATATATATATATATATATATATATATATATATATATGCATGCATGCATCATATATATATTTACATGCATGCATGCATATGTGTATTTTACATTATATTATTTCATGTGCATATATTACAAAAGATTGCATTATAGTTGTTGTGACATAACAAGTTTCTTCTCATCCTCTAGCTTGGCTTCAATGGCAGTGTTGGGTCGAAGTAGAACTCGCCCTTGGAATCGATGACCTGCTCATTAAAAAATCCGGCTATAGACTCTTGAATTGCTTTGATTTGGTCTTGCCGTATGATCTTTTCCTCCAACCATCGAGTCTACAGGTTTGAATTAAAGGAAAATAAATTAATATATGTACATATATATATATAAAGACATAGTAACACAATCAATAATAATAATTAAATGAATATATAGTGTATTTTTAATGTACTTTGAGTCTCTCTGTAGGAGTTCTTTGGGAGAGCACCTTGATAAACTTGCAAACATAGTAACCACAGTAGTTGTTCCCCTGTTCCTGCCTCAGACACCACTTTACGAGAAAAAGATTTGTCATCCAATCTGGTGATCCGGTGAAAGCTATATGTTTAATTAATAAAGATGATGCGATTCAGGGGACTTACTTTCAACGGGATTACATTCAGTGGCGCTTTGCATTTTTTCATGTGTTGCTTCTCAATAAAGGTTTTCCAAACACTGTCCAATAAAAAATTTGCCACGTCATCAGATATAGTTAATCATCATGTTTGTGTGTATATATAGTTGCTAGAGATCCCGAAATTACCTCTGGATAATATCTATCATATCTTGGTAGTCTTGTTGTGGTTTTCTCATCGAGTTATAGATTATCAAGTGACTTTTCACCAGATCGATGTCTATCAATATCCAGTGATTGCTGCATGTGTTTATAGGATATAACGCATAACACTCATTAATTAACTAGAATCAACATATGAGCCATTAAGGCTATGATCGACATGATTAACACTCACTTGAAGTTATAGGGAAAGAGTATATCCTTCTTGTGGCGTTGGTTCACTAAGAAGTTCATGAGGTTACTCTCTGACTCAGACTTCTAATTAGTCATTGGAGTAATTGGGTCTTTGAATACTATATGGGGATCAACAAAACCAATTTCATTGCAGCCTTCCTTTCTGAGCTCTGTCATTGTAAATCTGCATATATATAGTACTTGTTAGGATAATTTATATGCATATACACACATATGATGAGTTTAATAATAGATCGAAAGAATTATTACTTACAGGCAATAGCAGCTAATGATAACTTTGTCTAGAGAGGTCAGGTGGCATAGTTGATGAAATTCTGCAAAGTCAACATATATAACATCATCGCCACGGAACCAATGTTCGTCTCTAATTCTAACACCAACGCAGAAGTCTCCACTGGTAGACGCCTGCATGTACCATTTGTTTAGCAGGTACATTTGCGTCCCCAGATCAGATAAGGCTTGAGGGTTGTATAGACTCTGGCCTAGTACAAATTTTTTCTTCCAAATATCAACCTCCGCCGCACTCTCAATGTTTCCATCACCAAACATTTGGTAAAGGTCGAGACCAGTCTCATCAAGAAATTCACCAAGGTGATCCAAATCGACATCCGGAGGTATGTTTGCCTGATGCATTAATCCTAAATTCGAACCATATTCATTACCAACAACTAGCGGGGGGATTGATTGGTGCGCTTGTTGTCCGAGTTGGGCAACTCCTTTCCCTGCCCGCTTCTTTTTCTGTGCCGCCTCAATTGACTTGGTGAGAGTGCGGTCATAGTCTGATAACGTTGATTTGGATGGCTTACGAGATTCCCGCTGTTGTTGCTGGTAAGAAGTCACCTTTTTTCTTAAAATATCCGAAGCTACGAAGAAGTACAGTTTCTCTGGGTTTCTCCTTGCTTCTTGATTCATTTTAAGTTTGTCATAGAATCTAGACATGTCTTTTTTATATGCATCAGTTCCTTCTTCCTTCTCTTCAGATATTATTTTGGGAATAGCCCTTGGTTTCACGGTGGCTTTCTTTGCAGGCGGGGACTGGTTCTTCGTTTGAGGGGCTGGCCTCTTGCTAGGCTTCTTGGTAGGCGGGGGCGGGGGAGGCGTTGGAGACCTCCTTGGAGGTGTTGGCAGCGGCGTTGGAGACCTCCTTGGAGGTGGCGGCTGCGGCGTTGGAGACCTCCTTGGAGAGGGTGTGGATGCAGCCTCGTCTTCCAACACAATGTCATCGTACAGAGCACTATGATGATCTGGCGATTGAACAATTGGATTTAGGTTGGGGGAGGATCTGCTACAAAAAAAGGAATGACATATTATTATGAGCAGATTGTTAATTATTTAAGCCAATACAAATTAATGATGTAGTGTTTTCATCCGCACGTACCTATGGTGAGGTAGTTCAGGAGGAGGTGGAGCCGACATCCCTGGAATGATGATGTAGCGCTTGCGCCATAGAATGAATGTCTTCTCCGCTTCTCCTAGAGTCTTCTCGCCATCACCTCCAGGAATGTCAAGAGGCAAATCACTAAAACCTTTTTCAGCTTTATCTACCGAGATGGTAGCATATCCTTCTTGGATTATATTCCCATGAATCCTTGGTGTCTTGGTTCGGTCGATAGGATTAACAAGACCGATAGCCACCTTGATTGTGGAATTCTCCTTCGAAATGTGTAGCTCACACGTTGTACAAGGTTCAGTGACGTCATCCACAGGGAAGCGCAGTCCTGTGTCCCCTTGATTTGGTATCTCCGTGGAAGCGCAGCTGCTTTTAACTGAACAGATTGGCTAATGTTGATTCCTGGCTCTAATGCCTGCTTGCTTGCACTCACTGCTATTTGCACTTGCCTTTTGATTTCCTCCTGCATTCTCGCTTCAAGGTTTTTTTCCCGCTCCTGTGCTTCACGCACCGCTTCCTCCAACCTCTGGAGCCGTTGTGCCTCTTCTTCCTTCTTTCTCTGGCGACTTCTGTAGGAAGGTCTGTCCTAAGGGAATCCATGCTCCCATGAGACACTTCCTTTGCCTCTAGTTCGGCCACCATGTTCAATAGTCCCGATGGCATATGTCAGCTCATCCTTCTCTCTATTGGGCCTGAACGCACCACTAGCAGTAGCTCTCTGAGCATAAAACAATCTTTCTGCTGCTTCTTGCAGTCTTGCGCCATAAACACACTTCCCTGTCTCCTGGTCTAGTGTTCCCCCATGAGCGAAAAACCAATTCTTTGCACGTTCTCCCCACTCGAGTGATTCTGGTCTGATACCCTTGGCAAGAAGGTCTGCTTCCATTTTGTTCCACTTCTTAATGGCAGTCGGGTAGCCACCTGATCCCAAGGTATGGTGGTATGTCTTCTGTTGGGCATTACGTTGGTTCTTTATCATCCGACTCACACCCTCTTCCGAAGTCTTGTACTGTACAAATTCATCCCAATAGGGCCTCTGCTTTGAGATCGGGCCTGGGACAGTAAAATCTGGTTCTATGTTCTTCTTGACATACGTCGTGTATAGGTGTTTCTTCCAAGTCTGAAACTGGGTGGCCATCTTCTTCATTGCCCAATCCCTAACTCGCTCCTTCAATTCATCACCATCTATTATATCATCATAATCATCTGTTTGGAGCATGAAATGTACCAAGACATCATTCCAAATTAACGCCTTGTCATGATCGGAGACAAAACTGATATGAGGAGCATTGGTCTTCTTCTTCCATTCACGGGTACTAATCGAGAGCCGGTCCCGTACAAGGTAACCACAGTGGTGCACAAATTTCATTTTATTCGGCCCCCCCGGTTCTCCTGTATCCACATTGAACTCCGAGATGATGAAGCGACCCTCCAATGGCTTTTTGGGACCTCGAACATTTTTACTCTTCGTTGTAGTTGTTGATGTCGATCCAGAGGGCTACAAAACATAAACATTATTTTTAATGTCATGAGCACACATAAGACATATGATAATATATATATATATATAGCTAATAATAAAAAATATATACTTGGCCAATATGTTGTTGCTCATTTTGTTCAAGAGCTAAGTACTGACTCCCGTCATCTACATCCTCTTGCACGTTATTTTTAGCACCATCATCGCCGGCAACTTGAGTGCCAGTGTTGATCAAATTCATCATCAACTCCTCCTCATCCATATTTCTCGGGTCGGCCATCTAGCTTCAAAAAACAAAACCAATATATAGTACGTCAAATCTTTGCTTATTACATGCGTAAAATCTACAAACAATATGCATTATTAAATCTTGCCCCTCGATCACGGACGCAATTCGCCACACTAGGACGAACTACGTCGGTACTAGGGCGAATTAGGGTACGAGAAAGGGCGGTGTGACAAGAGTGGCGGTGCTCCACTCCGCCGTATATATGTCTGTACACATGGGTGAATGAGGGCGGCGGTGCTCCGCCGTATACATAGAAACGCATGGACGAAATGCATATGAATACAAATGACGTATATATACGTGTCGGCGCGGTGGCCGGTGTGCTGACGACGATGACGTGAGGCGGGCCGGCGTGCTGACGACGACGACGACGTGAGGCGGGCCGGGGCGGTGTCGGTGCGTGATGTTGTGATCCTATGTACCATGTGAACCATGTAGTCATTCATCATATGAGAAAATTCTATGTTAATAATGTAAGTATAAGTCATTATGAAATGTAAGTATATGTGTCTTATTGCTCATATAACCATTACTATTTCCGAAATGATAAGAATTTATTTTCTTCTTCTACAGGCGATCTCTGATGCTATGATATAAAGTTTGAAGATAGTCTTCCCGGAAAAAAATATGTAATGCTCATATTACTTTAGCAACATTAATATATTATATCTGTATATTCAAAGTTCACAAATGAAGAAACATGTGATATTTTTGATAAACTAAAAAACGCTTAGTTTACAAACTGGGTATCAAAATTGAGTTCCTATTTGACCATTATATATCCTACAACAAATCCTTAAAAAAAAAAGACCCTACATGAATATATTTGGATAAAATTTCGTTAACAAACATTGATCTATGAAGATAGAAAAAATTCTTCTATTGAAACTGCATCTTGAAATAATGGCATATCATATAGTGATGAATATATGGCGGTTGATGGGCTGGATCATTAGCGGATGGTTCGTAGCGTTGTTTCCAAATAATATATAGCGTGTTTATTATACAAGCCATGGATTTACATCGATCTAATTAATTTCTAAAGTAATTTCATTGGTGATCCTAAATTATACTTGTCATTTAGAGTTCCAAATATTCAAAACTTGCCTTAAGATATGTTTTTATTTAAAATCATTTAGAGTTCCAAATATTCATTTTTAGTTTCTAGATTTTGTGATTCAAAATTTGGAATTTTCAATCGACCTCGACCGTTGACATGGCTTACACCAAAGTTGTAGTTTTCGACGTGATCTATAACTCGGCAGTGGAGGGCTCGGACGAATGTACAAAGAGATCGACGAATATATCACCTCGAAGCTCGGCAGTGTACGTACTGGAGGGCCTCGGGCCGGCGTGGTGGGGCAACGCGCGGTGGAGGGCCTCGGGCGCGGTGGAGAGCCACGGGCAAGCGCGGAGGAGGGGCACGGGCGCGCGCGGTGGAGGCCGCACGAGGAAGAAGACGGCGGCGCCGGTGTCACGGAAGGCGAACGGACGCGGCGCGAGGAAGAAGAGGGCGGCGGTGTTCGACGAGGAAGAAGACGAGCGGATCGATCTGCCAGGCGCTGGAGGTTATATAGCAGAGAGAATTACTCCCGGTGCCAGCCACCAACCGGGAGTAAAAACCCTTTACTCCCGGTGCGTATTACCAACCGGGAGTAAAGGTGCCTTTACTCCCGGTGCGTGTATACCTTTACTCCCGGTTGGTAACACGCACCGGGAGTAAAGGCTTTTTTTTGGCGGGCCATGAAACTGCAGCCCACCTTTACTCCCGGGTGGGCTTCCCACCCGGGAGTAAAGGTGGCCTGCAGTTTCGTTTCCCGCCTGTTTTAAGCAATAGTCTTGTTAAATACAATAGAAATGCAATAGTTTTTATTAAATACATAGTAAATTAAATAAAAGGCATAAAATTATTTTGTTAAAAATATGAATTTTATTTTTGTTTATTGCACATAGGAAAAATCGATAACCTAACTTTTTTTATTTTTTGTTAGAATTATAAAACATAATGTAACTAATATTTATTATTTCGTTAATGCAAAAATGTAGTGTTTAATTAAAATTATTAAAATTATTGGTTTTGGACAGGAAATTTGTTTTCACATCATTTTAACGTTAATATTTTAATTTTTCATCACTCAGTATCCTAATTTACCTTTTTGAGAGAGAAATCCCACCAAATCAAACATTGATTTAATTTGAAACATGACATAATAAACATCTGAATTCACAATTATTACATAATATCTCAAACACACAGTATATTAAATCACTATATCATCAAGTGGGCACAGCAGTGAACTTCTTCTTTACGTATGTCCCTTGGTTATGATCGCTTCGTAACCATGGAGTGTCCTCATCATTTACCAAGATGCTAGGGTCGTTGTTCACTTTGAAGGGCGGAATTCGGTCATCCTTTTCATATTCTTCTGACATGTCCGACTTGTCCTCAATTCCCACGATGACTCTTTTCCCTGAAAGAACTATGTGGCGCTTTGGCTCTTTGGTTGAGTCATTATCGTTTTTCCCTCTTTTTGGTTTGGTAGACATATCATTGACATAGAACACCTGATTCACATCCTTGGCAAGGACGAATGGTTCGTCTTTGTACCCAATATTACTAAGGTCTACTGTTGTCATTCCATACTCGTTGTCTACTGTTACCCCGCCTCCGGTCACCTTGACCCATTGGCACTTGAACAATGGGATCTTCAAAGTAGGTGCATATTCTAGTTCCCATATTTCATCTATGCGTCCATAATATGTCTGCTTATTCCCATTCGGGTCTGTGGCATCTATGCGGACACCACTGTTTTGGTTGGTACTCCTTTTATCTTGGGCTACTGTGTAGAATATGTTCCCATTTATCTCGTACCCTTTGTATGTGACGATATGCCATGATGGTTGCATAGCCAATAAATACAGTTGCTCATGGATGCTCTCATCACCTTGACATTTTTTTCGCAACCAACCGCCGAAAGTTTCCATGTGCTTATGCGTAATCCAAGCTTCAGTCTTCCCTGGAAACTCGGATCGTAAGAGATCCTTGTGTGTCTCAATATATGGATCTACCAAAGAGGAGTTCTGTAGAACTGTGTAGTGCGCTTTATTGAAATAATCATCATCCATACCAATATATGTTTTCCTCCCTAGTGTCCCCTTTCCGCTTAGTCTCCCCTCATGTCTCGATTCAGGAACACCAATCGAGTCAAGGTCGGGAATAAAGTCAACACAGAACTCAATGACCTCTTCTGTTCCATAGCCCTTGGCGATGCTTCCTTCTGGGCGAGCACGGTTGTGAACATATTTCTTCAGGACTCCCATGAATCTCTCTAAGGGGAACATGTTGTATAGGAACACAGGACCGAGAGTGAAAATCTCCTTGACTAGGTGAACTAGGAGGTGTGTCATAATATCAAAGAAGGAAGGAGGGAACACTAACTCAAAGCTGACGAGACATTGAACCACATCATTCTGTAGTTTAGCTAGATCAGTTGGATCAATTGCCTTCTGAGAAATTGCATTGAGGAATGCACATAGCTTTACGGTGGCTAGACGTACATTTGGAGGTAGAATTCCTCTTAATGCAATTGGAAGTAATTGCGTCATGAGAACATGACAGTCATGGGACTTTAAGTTACAGAATTTCTTCTCTGGCACATTTATAATACCCTTTATATTCGAGGAGAATCCAGATGGTACCTTGATGTTGTTTAAGTATTCAAACATGATTTCCTTCTCCTCTTTGCTTAGAGTGTAGCTAGCAGGACGTAAGTAATGGCGTCCATCATCTGTCTTCTCTGGATGCAGGTTGTCTCTTTCTCTCAAACAACGTAGGTCCTGTCGTGCTTCAAATGTGTCCTTAGGCTTTCCATACACACCCATAAAGCCTAGCAGGTTCACACAAAGATTCTTCGTCAGGTGCATCACGTCGATCGAGCTACGGACCTCCAGGACTTGCCAATAGGGTAGGTCCCAAAATATGGACTTTTTCTTCCACATGGGTGCGTGACCGTTAGCGTCTTTCGGAATAGGTTGGCTTCCATGTCCTTTTCCAAAGACGACTTTCACATCATTGACCATATCGAGTACATCCTCACCGGTTCGGTTGCGAGGCTTGGTCAGGTGGTCTGCCTTCCCTTTAAAATGCTTACCTTTCTTTCTTACGGGGTGATTTGCAGGAAGAAATCGACGATGGCCAAGGTACATGACCTTTCGACATTTTTTCAAGAATACACCTCTAATATCACCGAAGCAGTGTGTGCATGCATTATATCCCTTGTTTGACTGTCCTGAAAGATTACTTAGAGCAGGCCAATCATTGATTGTTACGAACAACAATGCTCGCAGATCAAAGTGTTCCTGTTTGTACTCATCCCACACACGTACACCTTCTTTATTCCACAAAATGAGAAGTTTGTCAATAAGTGGTCTCAGGTACACATCGATGTCATTGCCAGGTTGCTTCGGGCCTTGGATGAGCACATGCATCATAATGAACTTCTGCTTCATGCATAACCAAGGAGGAATGTTGTAGATACTTAGAGTAACAGGCCAAGTGCTATGACTACTGTTCTGCTCTCCAAAAGGATTGATACCATCTGTACTTAAAGCAAACCTTAAGTTTCTTGCGTCATTTGCAAACTCCAGGAATTCTCTGTCGATTGCTCTCCACTGGGACCCATCAGCAGGGTGTCTCAACATATTGTCTACCTTACAGTCTTCTTTATGCCATCGTAACAATTTTGCATGTTCTTTGTTTCTGAATAGACGTTTCAAGCGTGGTATTATAGGAGCATACCACATAACCTTGGCAGGGATTTTCTTACGCGGACGTTCGCCCTCAACATCACCAGGATCATCTCGCCTGATCTTATACCGCGACGCATGGCATACCGGGCATGCATCCAATTTCTCGTACACTTTGCCACGGTATAGGATGCAGTCATTAGGACATGCATGTATCTTCTCTATTTCTAGCCCCATAGGACAGACAACTTGTTTTGCTTCGTAGGTAGTGGCGGGCAATTCATTGTACTTTGGAAGCATCTTCTTTTGGATTTTTAGTAACTCTCCAAATCCCTTGTCAGATACACCATTCTTTGCCTTCCATTGCAGCAATTCTAGTGTGGTTCCCAATTTTTTCTGCCCTGCATCACAAGTTGGGTACAACAATTTCTTGTGATCTTCTAGCATCCGCTCGAACTTGATCTTCTCCTTTTCACTTTCACATTCTCTTTGTGCATCACGAATGACCTGACAAAGATCATCAGCCGGCTCATCTTCTACGGCTACCTCTTCTTCAGCTTCTCCCATTGCAGTATCATTGAAGCACGCACCATCAGGAATAATATCATTGTCGTCCCATTGTTCTTCTTCACCTTCTTCCATTACAACACCGGTTTCTCCGTGCTTTGCCCAACAAATATAGTTTGGCATAAAACCCGACTTGAACAAGTGTGAATGAAGAGTCCTTGAGCAAGGATATTCCACCGTATTCTTACATATGGCACATGGGCAGCACATGAAACCGTCGCGTTTGTTTGCCTCGGCCGCACGTAACAAAGAATGCACGCCGTCAATGAACTCTTGGGAGCGGCGATCAGCATTATACATCCAATAACGGCTCATCTGCATTACATGACATAAATATCATATTAAAACCTAGATCATAATTAATTATTTATACAACATGCGTGCCACCACAAAAGATACAAATTTATGAAAGCATCGCTACAATGTAGATAATCCCAACTACCACTAAAAGAACTAAAGCTAAAATACATTTCAGGAGCACAAGGATTTCGCGACCAATCTCAACTAAAACAGACAGATCCCCCGATTGTGCAACATCTTTGGGCTTCTTTGGCTGGATCACTGCCTCATTAGCCGCCGTATCTGCCTGTTGTGCAAGATATTTTTACACGAGTTCAACATACTCTTCCTCCCAGTAGAAGCCTGAACATCGTCCACTGCCATCCCACTGAAATTAAAACAAAAAATTAGAACTTTAATCACAACCATCATGAAAATAGGTATAAACTAACCATAATCATTAAATACGATAAAATAACTCACATTGCGATCCGGACACTTGTAGAAGATACGATCCTTGTTGGGACCCTCCTTCTTCACTCGGTACTCCATCACAATCTTCGTCTCATCACGACACTTGCCGCATGGAATGAGAGGAAGGCCCGGCCTAAGTCGCTTTGGAAACCCATGAGAGGCCGAGGACCCGGAAGCAGTTGCCATCTACTCTCTATACTCATTTTTTAATACACTATAAATTTCTCCTTTTATAAACAAATAAAATTAACAAACTATAAAATTATCTAGATCTCTAAACAATGATATTTTTAATGGTCATTGTGTTCTCGTCTTTTACTACGGCAGGTAAGTAATTCATATGATATTTCCGCAAATTAACAGAAGAATGGGAATGTACACACATAACAGACTACTACGTTTAGGTACGGTGATTGACAGACTACTGCGACGATATCGGGACATGTGAATAAATAACCATCCGTACTAGTTGACCTTGCTTACGTGATCAGCTCGGCGAGTATGTCTCCACCGGACGACACCGTACTTGGTCAAGGAAGAGCTCCGATTCTACGAGGAAGGGAACACGGTCTTCCACGACCGTTGTCGCTCTCCCTCGTAGAATCAAAGCTCCTCCTTGACGTCCATTACCGCTCGGCAGAGAACATCCTCGCCGACCTGAACACGGTCCGCAAGTTCAACTAGTAAGGATTTGCTATAATTTTCTAACTATTTTCTAACTTTATATTTATATATACTATGTTTAGGTACGGTGATTGACAGACTACTGCGACGATATCGGGACATGTGAATAAATAACCATCCGTACTAGTTGACCATGCTTACATGATCAGCTTGGCGAGCATTTCTCCACCGAACGACACCGTACTTGGTCAAGGAAGAGCTCCGATTCTACGAGGAAGGGAACACGGTCTTCCACGACCGTTGTCGCTCTCCCTCGTAGAATCAAAGCTCCTCCTTGACGTCCGTTACCGCTCGGTAGAGAACATCCTCGCCGACCTGAACACGGCCCGCAAGTTCAACTAGTAAGGATTTGCTATAATTTTCTAACTATTTTCTAACTTTATATTTATATATACTTTAACCTTCTTTCATGTAAATATACAAGCTTGAAGTGATTTTGAGCTCAAATTGCTTACAAATGAAAAAAACCACAATAAAGAACCATAAATATATATAGTGAACAAAACGGCATAAGATAATGGTAAAAAATGAGAGTATGAGATTGGTAACCTTTACAACTGAAGAATCGACGGAGGAATCGAAGAAATCGACGGAGGAATCGAAGAATGGATGGAGGAACAATGGAGGGAGGGAGGAAGCAAGAACACTACTGCAGTGAGCTTCAAAATGTGCTGAGCTCGGGCTCGGGGCCGGGAGGAAGGAGGAGACGGCCGATTTATAAAGGGAGAACATTTAGTCCCGGTTGATGGATCCAACCGGGACTAAAGGTAACTTTCCAACCCCGGGCGCAGCCACGGCCCGGGAGTAGACCTTTACTCCCGGTTGGAGCCACCAACCGGGAGTAAAAGTATACCTTTAGTCCCGGTTGGTGGCTCCAACCGGGACTAAAGGTCCCTGCCACCTCTGTCTGGCGCAGTAGCCGTTGGGCAGGGACCTTTAGTCCCGGTTGGAGCCTCCAACCGGGACTAAAGGTATTTCTAGTCCCGGGGGCAAAAAATTCCGGGACTAGAGCCTATTTTGATCGAGGATCAAAGGTCTGTTCTCTGCTAGTGTTATTGATATATAATCATATATGGTGTCTAATACGTTAAGGTATATGTACTATTACGGTGCCAATTTGGTCCATCTCTCTCTGAAAATGCCCAACTTTTCTGCCGGAGTGATCTTTTATCAAAAATCCAAAGTTAAATAAAAAAAACTTGGGTTCCACATGTCTGTGTCTGTATTCTTCAAATAAAAGTTTTCCTTCTAGAAGCCTAAGACTGAAGCTGGATTGGTCATGCTGAGCAAAGCACTGTTAGGTGAGGGAAGAAGCTAACAGATATGTTAGACTTTTGTTTGAGAGCCGGCGGCCTTCCGAGGGAAGAAGACGTCAGTGATTATGGGCAGTTGGGTTAGGTATGCAACAACGACGGGACCCAATAAGCCAAGGTCGATCGAGGAAAAGATGTGCTAGTATAATCCACGGAAAAACGATGGCCCATGACTACTGTGACTTGGTTTGTTGTTCAAGACGGCAGAATAGTTATTTTGATCCTTCAATTATCACTTGAGGCTCAATTTTATCTCTGGACTTTTAAAATAGCTGTTATTCCTTAAACTCTATTTTTGGACTCAATTTCATCCTAGAACTACGAAGATGATCGTTTTAGTCTTCAAACTTTGCATCTTAGGCTCAATTTTATTATGAACTATCAAAGTGTATTTTATTTTTTAAACTTTTATTTTCAACTCAACTTTGTCTACGTTGTACATGGAACGCTGCACTGTTGCACGTAGTTAGCTCCAACACCATCATCGATTGGAGATAGAAAAATAATATTCATCCAAAAACTCTTTCGTGGCCATTAACAATCTCGAGTCCATGCATAGCAAATTTGGGAAGCGAACCAATCTAGCCTGGTGTGCATCGCACTTCACAAGGCACTAATTAACAACTACAGCAGGGCAGCTTCGGCCACCCTCTGGTCCTGCCGTCCTGGCCTGCGGAGCGCCCTCGTCAAAGGCCCCACCGCCCGACGACTGCACCCCATGCGCCGCGTCATCGCGTGGGCACATGCGTGTCTGCTCCATCCGGGTCTAAGGCAACAAGGCAAGGGTGGCCAAGAAAATCAGGAGGCGGGCGGGGAGGGCAGTGTAGCCGAGTGCCATGGTATTGTGCGGTGATATCCGATGGATCGATGATGATGATCACCACACGACCCGCGCCTTCCCTTAAGCATCAAACAATCAACAATGGTCTCATTCATATCCCTGTGGGCGGCTGGTGGCCTCGGCAGCCTCAGGAGTCATGTTCCTAACTTTGCCTACTGTCCCTGCCGTCGCCGGCGCACCAAGCGGCGGCCGATGGCCGCCTCGCACGTCCACATCCTCCCCGAATTATCTGTACCAGGTAAAACTCAGTTATTCCTTGTATGACCCTGTAAACTTCGAAATTCCTTGTATGGCAATGTCTTCGAATTTTAATGACCCATATGACACTACCGTTAGTTTTGGACCCTAACACCGTTAAGTGCCATGCGAATTATCCATAATACCCCTGTTGCAGAAAAATGCGCTGATTATTTGTATGGCCCTACTTCATCTGGTGTTTACAATATTACCTCTATAACATTGTGTATTTATATGGTTTGTTTTGACATTAAAATTCATCCACATTATATTATAATTTAGAAATAATTTTGTTATGATAATATGCATTATCTAAGCTTTGCAATTCATCCATATTATGTCTTATCTACTGTAGTTAAAATTTATCAAAAAAAAAGAGGTGTATTGATGGTCTCCATTATTTGTGCAATAAAATCCATCCACGTTATATAGATAAACACTAATGAGATCTCAATATAAATTGGTTCAAACAGTTCACTTCATGTAGCAAATACAAATGGTCCATAGCTACCGATACTCTTAATGTTCGCGTACATATATGTTCAAACATTACATCAAGTCGACATGCATACATATCATAAGTTTTTGACGAGAATCACAAGTTGAGTCTCCTTTTGCTTCTAGTACCCTTGGCAGGGCTTGCTGGATCGGTTTTCTTGCTTCTGGTGCTCATGGTGCCATAGGATAGATCGAAATCTTTTTAGCAATTTGTTTCTTTTTCCCTTTACCATTTTTCTTCACAGGTGCAGCTGTTTGCTCACCGGCCAAAGGGATTTTAGTGGAGACCGGCTCCGGCTGATCGGAGCCACTTCTTGATCTGCACCTGTACATCTCAAAGAACAATATTTTTTGGATGAAACTCATGGGACTAAAACAACAGCAATGCTGAACTATAGGGAATGGACAATAGCTATACATATAGAAACGGAGAGAATTACCTTTTGGATGTTCTAGAATCTGAGTTAGCATGTTTTCTCTTATTAGTACTTGTGGTTTCTAAGGTTGGACTGTAGGAAAAAGCAAGCAACTTAGAAATTTTTTATATATTTCATGTATCATAATATATATTCAGAATTAAAGTATTACCTTCTTGAATGTCAAGAACCAGACCTATCATAGTTTCCCTTCTTCTTACGTGTAGTTCCTTGACTTTGACTATGAGAAAAAAAAAGAAACTTAGAAATCAAACAACTTTTCATGTGTCATTATACAAATTTAAAAAGTACAGGTAGTAACCTTTTCGATGCTTGAGAAGTAGCATTAGGTTGTTTCCCCTTTTTCTTATTTGCAGGTTCCAAATTTTGGCTGCGACAACAAAATAGCAATTTGTTAGGACTGAAACAGTTATTTAACCATGACCATAAGTTTATAGCTTGCTAACCTTGGTGGAAAAGACATAGATGCTTGTGGTGCTTCATGCTCAATAGGGATAATAGATGACTGAGCTGATTTGGTTTTACTTGTTCTTATTTTTTGTTCTCCTCTACATAAGCAGCAAGGAAAAAATTATCAGCTGCATTAACTTGCATAATACAAGAAAAAGAGAGCATTGCTTAACCCTCTTTTTATTACATTATTAGCTTCATAGCTTCTATATCCTCTGGTTTACCCTTCTTGCAATTGTGCCAATGATGGTTATAGTCTAGGCAAATAGGACATTTATGTTGGCGTTTAATACCGTTCTTTTCAGCATTGCCCTTCAACCTCTTGACTCGGGGCCTATCAACAACAATTGTTAGTAATGGTGGGTGCTTAAAAATCTGTCGGGTTCATAAATCCGGGGTCCCTCACGGACCGGCTTCCCAACAGAGGCTCGGTCCAAGCAGACAACGCGCAACTCGTGGGCCAGCCTAGGTATCTAAACGACAGGCCAGAAGGGCAATCCAATCACCGATCGGAAGGTCCGGTCGAGCAGGAACAACACCCGTCTTCTGACTTTGGCCCACCTCTCCGACCAGAGCGCTCGCTCCGGTATCCAGCCCGCCTCCAAACGGCCTCTCCGACCGAAAGGCCTGGCCAAAGCACTACTTCCGACTCCAACCCGCGTCTCCGACCAGGGTGCGTCAAACCCCTGCTCACTGCTCTTCTCCGACTGGCGCAATTAGAGCCGACTGGAACCAACCGACCGGGGACGCCCGCTCGGTAAGGACCAGGGAACGAACGGAGAATCCAAGACAGGGCGCACAAGTCAAACCGCAATACCAGGGTCCGTACCCTGTGCACCTGCAGAAATAGTACTCTGTAACCTCCCTAGCACGACAGAGCCCAAATAGTGTTGTAGGCGCCGACATTTACCCCTACAGTATTGTGGGCGCCATTAACTCCCTTACGATAAGGCTCCCCCACATGCCTCTTGGCATCGACAGTGTTGTGGGATCCGGCATTTACCGTACTAGGCGAACATGGTAAAACCCCCTGGATGCCTCCAGGTCTCGACAGTGTGGCAGGCGCCGACGTCTGCCATACCCGAAGAAGACAACACAACCTTCCACATGCATCTGACATCTAACAGTGTTGTGGGCGCCTACCATCATCCTGAACCCACCAGCGTGTGCAACAAGGATTAGAAGCATACGTACTATCTCCCTCTCACTTGTAAGGCCATCCCCTTCATCTATAAAAGGGGATGCGCTCTCTCCCAACATCGAGAGATTTAGATTCAAGTTCAGCTAGGTTGATTCAGATTCATTAGATCGATCGAGTTCACTAGTACACAATCACCGAGCCACTAGGTTCAAACCACGAGCACACGCTTGTGCACTTAGCTCATAGCGGGGCTCCCGTCGCTTTCTGTCCCTCTGACCAGAGTCTGACTGGACCTCTTGTTACCCCCATCTTTCTCCTTCTCGTTTGTAACCCCACTGCAAACTTCGAGCACCTAGGCTTAGGAATAAAGTCACCGACCGACTTAAACTGGACGTAGGGCACGTTACCTGAACCAGTATAAACCCTGTGTCATTGAGTGCTAGGCCACCTCTATAACACCCCGGTGTTATGATCTTGTTTAGCACCATGAACTAGGCCTGAGAAAAATTTCCTGAATGGGTTTATCGAATTTTAAAATTTAACTAGCGAGCTTATGTTTAAAATGCCATTTTTAGCAAACTATACTGAGCAAAGTAATTAAATAACGCTTAAATATTTTGTCACTTTGGGTTAGTGTGAAGTATGAACTTTTGCGTGAAATAATTATTAGTGGAAGTTAATCGAGTTCAAAACTTAAAACAAAATAGAAATAAGAACGAGAGTGCCGCTGGCCACTTGTCCCACCTGCCTCGCGGGTACGACGGTGTCGTTTTCCCTGCTCTGAATCGGTCAACCAAATTACTCGCGTCGCGCCGCGCTGTCTCTGTAGTGATGGAGTTGGCCGAACCCTCACGTTGTTTGCTTGCTCTGTCTCTGATCGTCCTTGTCTGTCGCTGGCTATCTATGTGTTCAGCTCCCGATGTGTCCGTAGTGCTGGTGTGTATACGACGTGCACGATCCGCATACTGATGTCTGCCCTGTCTGCGTCATGTCCTTTTGCATTCCGTGTGCATGCAGGCGAGCAGCTGATGGCCACGCTACGATGTCCTCCCACTGCCCCCCAGTCACGTCTATGAAATTGGGGCAAGCCAGCGAGCAGTCTCCATCGCTTTTCCTTTTCTTGTCTGCTTGCCTCGCTGTCCCCGTCTGCCTCTGTCTCTATGGATTTTGCAAGCCGAGCACCAGCTTTGGTTGCGTCTGGCGTTGTCATTTTCTCCGGCGCTCTTTCTCCCTCCCTTTCTTCTCTACTGTGCCGAGGAGGGAGCGCCCTAGCCCAGGAACTCCACTGCCCCGCAGTTCCGATTCTGCCAAGCTCTGTGCGCCCGCGCCCCCTGTCCTCACCGTGTCCGGTCCGCAGTCGAGCGCACTCCACCGCATCGCCCGAGCCCATGCGCAGCTCCGCTGCTCCGCGCGCCCTCGGCCCCGCTGCTACCCGCACGCCGCCAGCCAATGTCGTTGCCCCTCCTCCGCGCTCTTGCCACAGTCGCTGCGCCTCCTCGAGCCGTCACCCCACGCGTGGCCGTACCTCGCCTCGCTCCTCCATGCTGCCGTGGCTGCTTCCACCACCGCCACTGTGCGCGCGAGCGCACGCGCCCATTCGAGCCGCGCTGGGCCTGCTGCTCAGCTGCGCCTCCTTCGGTTCTGCCACAGGTGGTATTAGAGCGCAAATGAGGAAATAAGGCATCAAAAACCTTTTCTAAACTAAAATTTGACAACCTATTTTTGCAAAAAGTTAGGACGTTTGTATGCGAAGTTATATAAGTAAGCCCTATTACTATGGTTATGTATCTAGGATAGATGGCACTTTGCTGACTTAGGTAGACTTAATCAATTTTTCTGCAGGTATACTGACTCGAGCATAGTCTGATAGGATCGACTAGCTACAGGGAGAGAATGATGTGCCAAAAATCTGAGAACGGTTGCCCTATATGTGGCAACAGTGGAAAGACGTATAGGACGTGCATTCATGCATATCCTGCCAGTGCATTGTAGTACTCGTATTACTTGCAGATACGCCATCCATAGGTGTCACGCGTGTCGTATTGTGCACGACTGACTCGTCCTGTTCTAGAGTTAGGTCTGCACTATGGCTTCATGTTTCACGTTCGCCATGGTTCATGCCGGTCGTGACCCATGTCTCCCCGTATCTCTTTTCTGCACTCTTGTCGGACCCTTGCCCTGCAATCGTACTAGTCAGTAATGGCATCGCACGTCACTCGCCTCGAATGCATGGAAATTGGTCGATTCATCGTAGTGATCTCGTGCGGGAACCCTGGTGAACCGCACCAGGACCACTGAACGCTCCGCCTTTATAAGTAGAGCCTGTCTTAGTCATTGGCACCACCACTCGGCGCACTTTAGCTCGCTTAGCTTTTCCTTTGAGCTAGCTTTTCGCTCAGCCTTCCTTGCAACCACCACCAGAGATGGTCGGAGCCTGGGTTAGTACCTACTGCCTTAACGTTGAGGGGTTTCCCAGAATCCTGCATGCCACTGTGCAAAAGCTCGGAGTCAGAGATTGTCCCGAGTATGAGGGCCATGAGTATGAGGAGCATGGCACCGAGCGGTGTGAGGTTACCGTCTACATCGGGAAGAGTGAAGAGTTCCCTGACATCACTGAAGCCTGGAGTGTGACCGCAACCGGGTTTTGCTTTGTCGACACCTACCAGGTTGTGGCCCACAAAGCCTTGCGGTACCTCTGCCAGATCTATGAGGAGCCCATTGCCCGTACCCCCATGTGGTTCTTTCCTCCTTTGGACAAGAATCGGCGGGCATGGAGGGCCCACATGGAGGCTTTGCAAGGATGAGATGTGCAAGAGGACAGTCCCACCGTGGTGCACTTGACCATGTACCTGCTCACTCTGGATGAGCAGTATGACCGTCAAGCCTTGGAGCTAAGGGCGTGCCTTCGGCGCGCCGAGGAAGCCAAGATCTTCAACCGGATGCTTCAAGTGCAGCTCGCCGAAGCGCATGCTAGCGCTGCAGCTGTTGAGAGCCGAGAGGCTACCATGGAGGAAGCCCTGAAGGAGACCAAAGATCGGCATGTTCATCAGCTGCGGGTGGCCTATCTTGTCACCAGGGCCGAGCGGAGGACGTTGGCTGCTGAAAGGCAGGATGCCCCGATTTTGGAAGGGATCCCTATCCACTTGCCAGAAAGAAGAAGAAGAAGTGTTGTAGCACCGCCTGCACCTCCACCCTCGGAAGTGTCAGAAGAACCCTTGATTCCTCTCGCTCAGCCATTGCCACGAGAAGATGTAGATTAGTTGCCTTGGGATGCTGTACCCATAGTAGTAGTATTTTTCGTTGCTGTCCTCCGGTATTGTACTCTTGCCGTTGTTGTCGTCCGTAGTTGTTGAGATCGTCCGACTATAGGTGAATGCTATGCCATGAATGTGAGCCTAAATTCATGTACGTTGTACCCATATAAGATCGTTGGAACATGCATTTTAATTATTTCGCTGTGTTTATTGCGTTCATTTACTTTAAAGTCTCGTTAGACGTGCTCCAAGTTTGCAAGGGCGATGTTAAGTGAGTTACAAGAGAAGTTGCCATTCAGATGCCAAGCAGATCAGCCGTGATTGGATGTTATTGGACACTATATCGACTAACTGTGGATGCCCCAGCAGAACACTTGAATTTCTTTAAAACAAATCCATCGTTGGATTTGAATTCCTTGTGCCTTGTTGTGAAGGGCACTTTTGTTGTTTGAATTTTCCCTTGCAATACTCCCCTTACTCTATGGTCTATGACCCCACCGCCTTCATGGCATGTAAGTTGGTAATAGTTTTCTGGTTAATAGCTTATGGTGCCGCGACGATACCGAGGGCTCCTTGTGGAACAGCTGCCACATGGTGGCGTTGCTCGATACGCGCTGGTATCGAGGTTGTTGACCAAGTACCTTTACCAAGTTACACCGCCGTACCATTTTGTTTCAAAGTTTTCTCCTTGAAAATGTTCAGATGTTCAAACGGGAAATCCATAATAGGTGATGCAAAAGTGTTCTCTCTAGGTACACAAGAGATGGTTTGGATAAAGAAAGTATGACATGATCTGGGTTTACAGAAAAGACGGATGTGGTCAAGGAAGAAAAGCAAAAGAAGAGTAGTAAAGGAAGATTAGCAGTGGATAGTCGGGTGTAATTGCAAAAGTCGGAGTGGACGTCTTGTCCCAAGCCATGTGCTTAGTTGACCGCCCTACGCATGCTTGGTGATTTCGCTGCGTGCCCTGCAAACGCCGCCTGTGTCAGGATCTATAGCATCCTGTTTTTTGTGGTCGCGGCATCGTGCAGTGCTCGCTGTCTTTTGTGCACTATGCGCTTCTCCTTTTTCCAAGCATCTGGTCGGCTCTCGACTCTCCCGCCTCGTCCCTCGTATCGGACCCCCCATTTCCCTTTCCCTTTCCTTCTTCTTTTGGTGACACGACCACCCGCATGCCTGCCTCGTCCAACGGACCTCCTCTCTTCTCCTTTATTTCCCCCTCCGCCGCTCGTGCAGGAAGCGCACCATGTCTCTGACCTTATCTCCACAGCATGCACTGTCTGTGTATTCCATCCCCATCGCATCTATTTCCAATGTGTTGTGCCCCACCTCCGTTTGCCGCTATAAGACCCCCTTGGTCCTTGCTCTTCTTCCTCATCCCCATTCCTCTCGCATTCACAACAGAGCTATGAAATCCAGTTATCGTTGTGAAGCTACGTTTGGTAGTTCGAGGTGATGGTGTGATTTGAGAAGAAGAAAGGAACCAATTCGTCGAAGAAGTTCAAGTTCCCTTGATTAGTTTGGTCCTAGGATTCACGATGTTCTACTTCTCAGTCGACTGTTTCTGGATCTGTTGGTGCTACACCATGATTTGGATAATCATCTTCCTACTATTTCTCCATTGTCCTCGTCTATCTCGACTTCTAGAGTAAGTCTCGATTGTACCAGGTTGCTTTTAACCATGTATCCCTAGGTTCTCGTGTGGTTTAGTATTCGAAGTCATATAATCTTTCGTGTAATCCCTGATCTACGAAATGTAATCGTGTTTTCCCCCTCTCTTGGTTCTTGTTTTGAATCTCGGGATGAGATTCTTTTTAAGGGGGGTTGATTGTAACACCCCGGTATTATGATCTTGTTTAACACGATGAACTAGGCCTGAGAAAAATTTCCTGAACGGGTTTATCGAATTTTAAAATTTAACTAGCGAGCTTATGTTTAAAATGCCAGTTTTAGCAAACTATACTGAGCAAAGTAATTAAACAACACTTAGATATTTTGTCTCTGTGGGTTAGTGTGAAGTATGAACTTTTGCGTGAAATAATTATTAGTGGAAGTTAATCGAGTTCAAAACTTAAAACGAAATAGAAATAAAAACGAGAGTGCCGCTGGCCACTCGTCCCACCTGCCTCGCGGGTACGATGGTGTCATTTTCCCTGCTCTGAATCAGTCAACCAAATTACTCGCGTCGCGCCACGCTGTCTCTGCAGTGATGGAGTTGGCCGAGCCCTCATGTTGTTTGCTTGCTCTGTCTCTGATCGTCCTTATCTGTTGCTGGCTGTCTATGTGTTCAGCTCCCAATGTGTCCATAGTGCCGGTGTGTATACGACGTGCATGATCCGCATACTGCTGTCTGCCCTGTCCTCGTCATGTCCTTTCGCGTTCCGTGTGCATGCAGGCGAGCAGCTGACGGCCACGCTATGATGTCCTCCCACTGCCCCCCAGTCACGTCTATGAAATTGGGGCGAGCCAGTGAGCAATCTCCATCGCTTTTCCTTTTCTTGTCTGCTCGCCTCACTGTCCCCGTCTGCCTCTGTCTATACGGATTTTGTAAGCCAAGCACCAGCTTTGGCTACATCTGGTGTCATCGGTTTCTCCGGCACTCTTTCTCCCTCTCTTTTTTCTTCTCTGCTATGCTGAGGAGGGAGAGCCCCAGCCCAGGAACTCCACTACCCCGCCGTTCTAATTCTGCCAAGCTTCGTGCACCTACGCCCCTTATCCTTGCCATGTCCGGTCCGCAGTTGAGCGCACTCCACCGCATAGCCCGAGCCCGTGTGCGGCTCCGCTGCTCCGCGCGCCCTCGGCCCCGCTGCTACCCGCACGCCACCAGCCAATGCCGTTGCCCCTCCTCCGTGCTCTTGCCACAGTCGTTTCGCCTCCTCGAGCTGTCACCCTGCGTGTGGCCGTACCTCGCCTCGCTCCTCCACGCTGCCATGGCTGCTTCCACCGCCGCCACCATGCGCGTGAGCGCATGTGCCCATTCGCGCCACGCTGGGCCTGCTGCTCAGTAGCGCCGCTCCTTCGGTTCCCCTGCGTACCCGCGCCCATCACTTTTCCCCTGCTCATGCGCGCAAGGCCACACCGAGCCCCGCTTAGCTCTCGGTCGCTGCCGCCCGAGCACGCACCACCCTCCTTTTTCCCGCTCTGCGTCAGTGCCGGGCGCCCGACCGGACCACGCCACCACCGCATCCCCGTAGCTCCACCTTGCTTCCATCAATGCCGGCTATTCCACCGCACGCGAGCGCGCTTTGTCCACAGTGCGCCAGGTCCGCGTGTGTGCGCCGAGTCCATGTAGCTCCACCTCACCGTGCAGCCCACTGCGTTGCCGGAGCCGTAGCCGCTGGCATGGCTGGCGCCGTCGCAGCTGGCAGGCCGCCACCACGGCTCACACGGGCGGGCTACCAGGGGCCGATTTGGCTCTTGCCGCGACCCGCCCAAGGCCGCTTTGGTCCTCGTGTAGCTCGTCGGCGGGTGGTCCGTCGCCGCCATGCCGTTCCCCGAACCCGTCACGCCGTTGCCGCCGCCGATTAGGCCAGCAAATTGGTCCCCTATCCATGCTCTATTTTGGAGTTGAGGTAAGGACATGAGTATGTGAATACGGCTTTTTCCGAGGGTCTTGATATCAAGACTGTGACTCAAATGAATAGTAGGACGGTAGCATGCTAAATAGATAGAAACCGGGGATGTTTTTGCAAATCCATCAGCGAACCTGGGCTTGCCCAGTTGGGCCGCTCGTGCCTGTCCCCGTGTGGGCCGTCCGCGTAGCCTGCCTCGCTGGGCCGGCCGTGTGCCGCTCCCGTGTCTGGGCCGGGTGTGTGTAGATTTCTGACTGGGTCGCTGCGCCGTGTTGGGCCATGCTCGCCCCTGGGCCGCGCATCTGCTGGGCCAGTTGTGGCCGACGGCCCCTTTTCCTTTTTGATTTATAGAGCGGTTTCTAATTTAGCTGATAAAGTAAACTTGTAAAATCAATATACAATGGTATAGGAATCCAAAAATTGTAAAACCAGTTTTGTTGCGTTCCTAAAATCATGAACTACCTATTAGTAGATTTTGTTCACAAAGTTTGATAATATTTTTGGGAGCTATATAATTAATTTAAGATACTTACTATTATAAAAATATAAACTTGTAGGAACTTCCGTGATAAGTTGGTAATAGTATTGGATCTGAAATCTTTACAGTAGGTTCCTAGCAATATTAGCTGCTCACCGAAATTTTTGTAGCTCTAGAATAACTAGTTGCTAATTAGATAATAATGGCTTATTGCGAATAAGGATTAATCGATAGAATGAAATAAAGAAACACCTTGATTTATATAACTAAAAACAGTGTTGGAAAATAACACCTTATCCGACAACGTGTATATGTAGCCTAAGTATGGTCGCCGTAGAACTAGCCCGTTAACTCGAGATGGTCTATGCCTATCATTGTTGCTACTACTAACCCTTCTTGTAGCACTTCCACTTCTACCTCATCTAGTAGTGGTGGTCTCACTTGTGATGCCTCACTATTGGTTGAGAATGAGAACCTCAAGAAGGAGGTCACTAAGCTCACTCACACCTTAGCTAAGGCTTATGGTGGTGAGGACCGCTTGCTTATGTGCTTGGGTAGCCAAAGAGCTTCTCTCTACAAAGAGGGATTGGGCTATACCCCCAAGAAAGGCAAAGCGGCCTTTGCTCCTCACAAGACTAGTTTTGTGAAGAACAATGGTCAGTTTTGCACTAGTTGCAAGCAAGTGGGTCACAAAGAGCAAGAATGCAAAAATAAGAGCAAAAATGCTAATGTATCCTTCATAAAGCTTGATTCATGCTATATGCTCACTAAGGGTACAAATGGTGTAAAGGCTAAGTTCATTGGTAAACCATGGATGGGCTCAAAGAAGAAAGCCATTTGGGTTCCAAAGAGCTTAGTAACTAACCTTCAAGGACCCAAGCAAGTTTGGGTACCTAAAAAGAATTGATCTTCTTTTGTAGGTCAATTACAAAGCCGGAGGAAGGCATTGGGTTCTTGATAGTGGGTGCACTCAACACATGACCGGTGATGCAAGAATGTTCAACTCAATCAACACCAATGGCAATGATGGTTATGATAGTATCACATTTAGTGATAATGGCAAAGGCAAGGTTAAAGGGCTTGGTAAGATTGCAATATCCAATGACATGAGCATATCTAATGTATTGCTAGTTGAGCGCTTGAATTTCAATTTGCTATCCGTGGCTCAATTGTGTGATCTTAGATTCAAATGCATATTTAGGATAGATGATGTAGAGATCATAAGTGTAGATGGCTCTAACTTGATCTTCAAAGGTTTTAGATATGAGAATCTATACTTGGTTGATTTCAATGCTAGTGAAGCTAGATTATCTACATGCTTGTTCACTAAGTCTAGCATGGGTTGGTTATGGCATAGAAGGATTGGTCATGTTGGAATGAAACAATTGAATAGATTAATTAAGCATGACTTAGTTAAAGGCTTGAAAGATGTTGTGTTTGAAAAGGATAAGCTTTGTAGCTCTTGTCAAGCCAGAAAACAAGTTGGAAACACCCATCCTAAGAAAAGCATGATGAGCACTAGTAAAGCATTTAAGTTATTGCACATGGATTTGTTTAGGCCAACACAATACACTAGTATCGGTGGAAACAAATATGGATTTGTGATAGTGGATGACTACACTAGATACACATGAGTATTCTTTCTAGTGGACAAAAGTGATGTATTTGTAACATTCAAATCATTTGTCAAAGGCATTCATAATGAGTTTGAAACAACCATCAAGAGAGTTAGAAGTGACAATGGTAGTGAGTTCAAGAATACTAGAATTGATGAGTTGTGTGATGAATTTGGACATCAATTCTTGGCCAAGTACACACCTCAATCAAATGGCCTTGTTGAGAGGAAGAATAGAACATTCATTGATATGGCAAGGTCTATGCTTAGTGAGTACAATGTAAGTCAATCTTTTTGTGCCGAAGCTATCAACACGGCTTGCTATTGTAGCAACCATCTCTATTATCACCGATTGAAAGAGAAGACACCATATGAGCTCTTGAATGGTAGAAAGCCCAACATTGCATATTTTTGGGTCTTTGGTTGCAAATGCTATATCTTGAAGAAAGGCACTAGATTGGGTAAGTTTGACAAGAAATGTGATGAAGGATTCCTACTTGGATATTCCACTACAAGCAAAGCATATAGAGTATGGAATTTGGATAGTGGTACTCTTGAGGAAGTTCATGATGTTGAATTTGATGAAACCAAGGGTTCACAAGTAGAGAATGAGAACTTGGAAGATGTCAGAGGCATTCAACTTTCAAATGCCATGATGAACATGGATATTGGTGAATTGAGGCCTAGGCAAGTGATTGATGATGAAGATGATCAAGTGCAAGTGCTCTCCAACTCAAATGTGCAAGATGATACAAATCAAGCTAGTGCAAGTGACTCTCATGACATTGATTAAGATCAAGTGGCTAGTACATCATCTCAACCTAATGATCAAGCAAGTGCAAGCAATCAAGTTCCAATGCTCCAACCAACAAATATTGCAAGGGATCATCCATTGGACACTATCATTGGTGATATTTCTAGAGGTATTCAAACAAGATCTAGATTGGCTTCATTTTGTGAACACTTCTCATTTGTGTCATCCTTTGAACCAAAGAAGATAGATGAAGCTTTGAAGGATGTTGATTGGGTCAATGCTATGCATGAAGAGCTTAACAACTTCACAAGAAATCAAGTATAGGAGTTAGTAGAAAGACCAAAGGGACACAATGTGATTGGAACCAGATGGGTCTTTAGAAATAAGCAAGATCAAGATAGGATAGTAGTAAGGAATAAAGCAAGATTGGTAGCACAAGGCTATACACAAGTTGAAGGTCTTGACTTTGGAGAAACATATGCCCTGGTTGCTAGATTGGAAGCAATTAGAATCTTGCTAGCCTATGCTTGTGCTCACAACATCAAGCTCTATCAAATGGATGTTAAGAGTGCATTTCTCAATGGTTATATCAATGAAGAAGTTTATGTTGAGCAACCTCCCGGTTTTGAAGATGACAAGAAGCCTAACCATGTGTACAAGTTGAAGAAGGCATTGTATGGCTTGAAGCAAGCACCTAGAGCATGGTATGAGAGATTGAGGGACTTCCTCCTCTCTAAAGGGTTCACAATGGGGGGAGTTGACACCACTCTTTTCATCAAGAAGATTGGAAAAGATCTATTTGTTTTGCAAATCTATGTTGATGATATCATATTTGGATCAACCAATCAAGAATTTTATGATGAGTTTAGAAAGATGATGGCTAATGAGTTTAAAATGTCCATGATTAGAGAATTGAGTTACTTCCTTGTCTTCAAATCAAGCAATTGAAGAATGGTACTTTTGTGAGTCAAGGCAAGTACATCAAGGACATGATCAAGAAGTTTGGCATGATTGATAGCAAAGTCATTAGCACACCAATGGGAACTAATGGCAACTTGGATAGTGATGCAAGTGGAAACATGGTGGATCAAAAGTTGTATCGGTCTATGATTGGAAGCCTACTTTATGTGACCGCATCAAGGCCGGATGTCATGTTTAGTGTATGCATGTGTGCAAGATTTAAAGCCTCACCAAGAGAAAGTCATTTGAAGGCTACAAAGAGGATATTGAGGTACTTAAAGCATACACCAAATGTCGGTTTGTGGTATTCCAAAGGAGCAAAGTTTGAGCTGGTTGGTTACTCCGACTCAGATTATGCGGGATGCAAAGTTGAAAGGAAGAGCACCTCGGGCACATGTCAATTGTTGCGAAGATCACTTGTTTCATGGTCATCAAAGAAGCAAAATAGTGTTGCATTATCAACTGCCGAAGCCGAATACATATCCGTCGGTAGTTGTTGTGCACAAATACTTTGGATGAAGGCCACTTTGAGTGACTTTGGAATCAAGTTCAAGAAAGTGCCATTTCTATATGACAATGAGAGTGCAATCAAGTTAACCAACAATCCGGTTCAACATGCAAGAACAAAGCACATTGATGTCCGCCACCATTTCATAAGAGATCACCAACAAAAAGGGGACATTTGCATTAAGAGTGTAGGCACCGAAGATCAACTTGCTGATATATTCACCAAGCCATTGGATGAGAAAAGGTTTTGCAAGCTAAGGAATGAGTTGAACATATTAGATTTCTCAAATATGTGTTGATGCACCCCCACTCATATGACATGCCTCACCTTCGAGCAATCCAAGGTAAAAGTTGATTGGCATGGCATACATCCTTGCTAAGGACATATTTAGTGCATCTAGTCATATTTTTAATCTTATTAGGACCTTTCAAATGGTTCTATTTTATTAGGCTCATTCATGAAAATCAAATGAATTTGATGTTTATATGGTATCACTATTGCTTCTATGCTTGATTTGATCTAGTGATAGCATATGACATGTTTATGGGCTTGTAAACCTAGTGTTTAATCTAGAAAATGAGCTATAAGTGTTTAACTCAATATGGTACAAGATAATCCTTATTTGGAGGTGTGAAGAAGCTTGTCCTTGGATCAAATCGAGTTAAATATCTTTGGTAAATGATCTAGACTAGACCAAATTTGGGAAAATGATCCTCACCCCATTGATTGACATTGATAATCTCGACCCTACAAGTAATACTATCTATATTTAGAACCTTTGTGGTCATTGATGACAAAGGGGGAGAGAAACAAAGATAGTAGCAAAGATAGTGAAAAAGTGAAAGAGGGGAAGAAATATCATAAAGGGAAAGAAACATATGATATCTTGATATACGACATAGGGGGAGAGATATGACAAAGGAAAGGGATCAACTAAAATTTTGAGCACACAAGTAGGGGGAGCAAGCTCATGAACTTGTATGGTGCATTTCATATGTTTGCTTGCATGGCACAAGTATTAAATTTAAACATCCATGCTTGTGTGATGAATGTTAGTTGTAAGATTGAATGATGAAATGAAATCACTAGATAACTTTCATTTCCAAGTAAGTTTTTACAAGTGGTACCTTTCCAAAGTATGTTTCCAAGTGATATTGAGCTAACCATGATGCTAAGGATGGTATATTGGTGCACTCCGATTGGTATCACGCTTCAAAGGTCCATCTCTTATACCTTAGCATCATGTGGTAGACATTGACTCCTATATTTCCTATCTAAGCATATGTCCAAGCTACAATCCAAACTCTTCGCACATATGTAGGGGGAACAATTGCTACCATTTGGGGTTCATGAAACTTGTCCATATCCTTTTACACAAGGTAAATATGCTTGGGCAAGCAATATGGATTCAATTGAATTTCAATTCATATCTTTGCATAAGGGTTGCATCAATTACCAAAAAGGGGGAGATTGAAAGCTCTAGTTTGGTTTTGGTGAATTGATGAAACCCTAAGTGCTAACCTAGTTTATCAAGTGATCATGAGATAGGTAGCACACGTCAAGTGGAGAAGCCAATGAAGATCATAACATGACAATGGTGATGGCATGGCGATGATCAAGGGCTTAAACTTGAAAAGAAGAAAGAGAAAAACAAAAAGCTCAAGGCAAAGGTATAATTTGTAGGAGCTATTTTGTTTTGGTGATCAAGACACTTAGAGAGTGTGATCACATTTAGGTTTGATAGCTGTACTATTAAGAGGGGTGAAACTTATATCGGAATGCGGTTATCAAAGTGCCACTAGATGCTCTAACTCATTGCATATGCATTTAGGATCTAGTGGAGTGCTAACACCCTTGAAAACATTTGTGAAAATATGCTAACACATGTGCACAAGATGATACACTTGGTGGTTGGCACATTTTGAGCAAGGGTGAAGAAGACAGAGGAGATGCCAGCATCGATCAAGTGACCGGACGATGGATCTGAATGCACCGGACGCTGACTACCTGCGTTTGGTCATGCTAACCTGGCGGTATAGTAGCTAGGGTACTCCACCGGACGCTAGGCTATGTCCGGTCGAGGTGGACCGGATTTGGACTCTTACTGTACTCGACCGGACGCTGGGGCTTCAGCGTTCGGTCAGTTTTGCCAGAGCATCCGGTTGACACTTAGCCGTTGTGATCTGACGATTCAGTTTTAACTCAGAGTGACACATGGCATAAATCTGTGGACCGGACGCTGAGTTTAGGGTCCGGTCAGAGCACAGTGTGCTCAGTGAAGGGGTACAACGGCTCTTTTCGTGGGGGCTTCTATTTAAGCCCCATGGCTGGCTATGGCTCACATCTTTGGCCATTTTCATTGACATAGCAACCTTGTGAGCTTAGCCAAAGTCCTCCCACTCATCTCCATCATTGATTCATCATTATAGTGAGATTAGGAGTGATCCAAGTGCATGGCTTGAGTGATTGCATCTAGAGGCATTTGGTGTTCATGTTTCATTGTGGATTTCACTTGTTACTCTTGGTGGTTGCCGTCACCTAGACGACTTGGAGCAGCAAGGATCGTTGAGTGGAGGGTGGTGATTGTCTCCGGCTCTGATCGTGGTGATTGTGAGGGGTTCTTGACCTTTCCCTGGCAGAGCGCCAATAGGTACTCTAGTGGATTGCTCGTGGCTTGTGTGATCCTCATCTTGTGTTGGTTGTGCGGCACCCTATTGAGGGTTTGGAGTGTGAAGCCAATTAGCGCATGAACCTCCAAGTGAGTGAATCGCCACAACGAGGACTAGCTTACCGGCAAGCAAGTGAACCTCGGTAAAAATCATTGTGTTCATCTTTGATTCCAAGGTGATTGGTCTTCATTGTTATTCATCCTTGTGATTGATTGGTACCTTCATCTATACGGCGGTATAACTTTCTTGATCACTCTCTCTACTTTACCATAAACTAGTTGACAAGGTCTTTAGTGTAGCTAGTTGTGAGAGCTTGCTTGGTTGGTTGGTGTGGCTCTTTAGTTAGCCTTTGAGAGCACACTAACATAGGGTAGTGTCATAGCTATTGTGTGAATAGACACTATTTAAACTAGAATTGTGGTAGGTGGCTTGCATTTTGAGTAGGCTAGCGCAACACTTGCTTCGCCTCATAATTGTCTAACCATTTTGTTAAGTGTTGTTGTAGAAATTTTATTAGGCTATTCACCCCCCCCCCTCTAGCCATTAGGACCTTTTAGTTGTTCCACCGCGTGCGAGCACGCTTTGTCCACAGTGCGCCAGGGCCGCATGTGTGCGCCGAGTCCGCATAGCTCCACCTCATCGTGTAGCCCACTACGTTGCCGGAGCCACAGCCGCTCACATGGCCGGCGCCGTCACAGCCGGCAGGCCGCCGCCATGGCTCACGCGGGCGGGCTACCGAGGGCCGATTTGGCTCTTGCCGTGACCCGCCCAAGGCCGCTCTGGTCCTCGTGTGGCTCGCCGGCGTGTGGTCCGCTGCCACCGTGCCGTTCCCCGGCCCCGTCATGCCATTGCCGCCGCCGATTGGGCCAGCGAATCGGTCCCCTGTCTGTGCTCTATTTTGGAGTTGAGGTGAGGACGTGAGTATGTGAATACGGGTTTTTTCGAGGGTCTTGATATCAAGACTGTGACTCGAATGAATAGTAGGACAGTAGCATGCTAAATAGATAGAAACCGGGGGACATTTTTGCAAATCCATCAGCGAACCTGGGCTTGCCCAGTTGGGCTAGCTGGTTGGGCTGCTCGCGCCTGTCCCTACGTGGGCCGTCCGCGTAGCCTGCCTTGCTGGGCTGGCCATGTGCCACCCCCGCGTCTGGGCCGGATGTGTGTAGATTTTCGGCTAGGCCGCTGCGCTGTGTTGGGCCATGCTCGCCCCTGGGCCGCGCGTCTGCTGGGCCAATTGTGGCCGACGACCCCTTTTCCTTTTCGATTTATAGAGCGATTTCTACTTTAGCTGATAAAGTAAACTTGTAAAATCAATATACAATGGTATAGGAATCCAAAAATTGTAAAACTAGTTTTGTTGCGTTCCTAAAATCATGAACTACCTGTTAGTAGATTTTGTTCACAAAGTTTGATAATATTTTTGAGAGCTACATAATTAATTTAAGATACTTAATATTATAAAAATATAAACTTGTAGGAACTTCCGTGATAAGTTGGTAATAGTATTGGATCTGAAATCTTTACAGTAGGTTCCTAGCAATATTAGCTGCTCATCGAAATTTTTGTAGCTCTAGAATAACTAGTTGCTAATTAGATAATAATGGCTTATTGCGAATAAGGATTAATCAATAGAATGAAATAAAGAAACACCTTGGTTTATATAACTAAAAACAGTGTTGGAAAATAACGCCTTATCCGACAACGTGTATATGTAGCCTAAGTATGGTCGTCGTTGAACTAGCCCATTAACTCGAGAGGCGTACATCGTATTTTACGAGTCACGATTGCAGTTGATTAATTACATCTTTGCATTGCATCGCATGCATATCATATAGGTACGATGATGGATCAACGGATCGATCGAAGGATGATTGGGGATCCGAAGATGATACAACGGGCTTTCTATCCAGTTGATGGTGGATGATCGGAAGATGCAAATACTAACTTTTAATATATATCTTACCTAGGCAAGCCCCGGTGCATAACCCCTACATTCTACAGTTTAAATTATAATTGTGCTTTAAGTTTTAAGGAGTTGAATGAAACCCACTTGCATATATATCTTTATTCCTATGAGTCTTACTAGTATGACAAGATCATGTAGAATGCTTTGCTATAGAATTCCAGTAGAAGTCGAGTGATTGTCTATCACTCGCGAGAGATAGGAAATATATTACTATCACTTGGAAAAATATAAATGGTGGAAAGGAAAAATGGTGACCGAGCAAGGATATGGTTTGGGTATTGGTGGGTGTAAGAAGTTGTGTCGCCGCGGAGGCAGGTCATAGCTTGGTTACACCGTTGTTCCCTGTCTGGTCGATTAAGGACCGTTCGTTGCATATGACTCTAGGCAGGTCACAGACTTATTATCCCGAGCACATACTTGTGTATGGGTGCTTGGAAGACTTGTTGCTCTCTTGTCGCGGATCCAGCTCTTTCTGGACCAACTATCAGGGTTTTGTTTTGGTGGAGGAGGTCCTTCCACCGCACTAAGTCCAGGACTCAGGGGCAGGGGCTTGGAGTCCTAGTTTGGACAGGGACCTGGACACCCGGGACAAGAGAGTGATGGGTTGGTCCTACTTGTGCCTGGGGTACAAGTGGGGCATGTGTTTTCGGGGTACCTAGCTGGGGGCATTGATTCGCGAATCACCGGGCGATTCGGTACGGCTTGTCTATGGTTTAGCATCGTAGTAAGAACTGAAAGATGAAAGATGGACAAAGGAAATCCGATTGCTTACCACTTGCTTGAAAGTAGCACAGGTGCTTACATAGAATGGTTAGTTAATGAACCAATGCAGCTATTATTAAAAATCGAACATAAGGACGCACGCTTAGTAATGCTTCCTGCAAATGCAACAAACCCACAAGCCAGATAGCCTTGCATATCCTTGGAGTCTTTTCTTTTCTTCTGTCGGGTAAGTCTTGCTGAGTACAATTGAGTACTTAGGGTTTTATTCCTTCTGTTGCAGGTAACAGGTGGAGGCTTGAGCTGACCTTTGTGTGTGGATTCCTCCTGGTGGGCTCAGAGAGGATTTCCTTTACGCTGTGATTGTAGTTGTTATTTATAACTCTCACCAAATACTTTTATAAACGAAAGTTTCATAATTTATTGTCATAGTCTATATATCAATACTTTATCATGTCATTAATAGATGTTTATTTCCGCTATAACTCTGTTCACATATTTCTATTCCACTGTTCAATTAAATTGTTTATAACTCTGATAACATGATTTCATTCCACTGTTATATTAATAAATATTATACTCTAATGTTGTATTAAAAAGAGATATAAGAAATGGTTACGACTGATATAAGCTTTATTCTCTCATTTGTGATCCTGATGACAAAAATGTGGATTTTCAGGTTCTCCCCTAGGGTGTGCCTGATGGAACCGAGTAATCTAGTGTTCTCCCTTGAGTGCTTAGTGTCTAATAGAAGATAAGCACTCCTGTAAGGCATTAAATTAGGCGGTTCTGCCACAATCTCCGATCACAACATACGGCAAAACTACAAATATTTACTTGGTGGTCACTTTCTACACCGACAATTGGCACCGTCCGTGGGGAAGACGCTATATGTTCAACACTTTTTTGTCATCGGATGGCCCACTTTTCTACTACCATCGCCATGGCGGGCTCGGGTGATACGATTTGCTTCGGCTCACTAAAATTTCCCGCACTCCCACCTATTGGGATGTGGGTTCCACCCGTCTTCGAGCTGTCCCAGGCCTTCCTCTTCGGAAGCCTGGACTTCATCGCCGACCAGCTCGGCGTACTACACCTCCGCGAGGTGGCCCTCGTTCCGGCACCCATCGGAGGGGTGCCCTCCATCGGCTCTGGGACGCACGATGACTTCAATGATGAGGCATATGTGCTTCATTCTCAGCAAAC
Source organism: Miscanthus floridulus (assembly GCF_019320115.1). Lineage (NCBI taxonomy): Eukaryota > Viridiplantae > Streptophyta > Magnoliopsida > Poales > Poaceae > Miscanthus > Miscanthus floridulus. Next base: position 75,220,800 of record NC_089587.1, read on the forward strand.
TCTCTGCTCAAACCCCGCTGTAAGTAACATACATACTGTTATTTACTTCCTATTTTCTATCTTCCATCGATTATCCAGAGGGACACTATTGTCTCTGCCGCGACCACCATGCGACCGGTTCCCCTACGGCCTCGCATCCCTAGTGGATGTGTACGCCCGGGGGCTCCAAAGGATGCCGGCGCCTCCCGCTCTCACGTCCAAATTCATGGAGATGGCGAGCTATGCTCCCTCCTATTTCCTCAACCTCATGGATGACGATGTCGAGAGTGACAGCTTCAGCATCGGTGACGTGGCGCCTAGCCACCGTCCGTCCTGGAAGTGCGCTATGGTGGATGCTTCGGGATAGCCACCGACAGAAGCAAAGTCCTCATAGACTCACACCCCTCCGGACCCTCATGCGGAGACCCCCGCACTCACACGGTGCCACGGCGAAGAACTATGACAACATCGACTGAACCAGCCACCGACTGCGCTAGCACGCTCGGCGCGCCACACTGCGCCCCATGCGCATAAACCATCGGGCGGCGCTCGGGGTCCCGCCCGTTAGGTCTAGCACAACACCATGGATAGGGGGAATGACCCCCATAGTTCGCTTGGGCCAATTAGAACATCGCCGCCACGGCAATGCTTCTGCGCGGCCTTCCCAAGCCAAATGACCCCCCAGGAATAATCGATCCACCGAAACCTCTGGGCACTAGTGGAGACCACCGCCATTCAATAGGTGGAGAGCTCCGCATCGCGACGCTGACTCGTGGCCTCTCTCTCCCCACCAAAGGAGTGGGGACACACCAAATGAACCACACCACCCGCTGACCACTACAGCCATCGAGTGCGGCACAGGAATCCGCATCTCTGCCTTGTCTTGACTTGATGACCACTCTACATCAACTGCCTATACACGAGTGGCTTGGGCTGAACTGAGACGCTCGCAGTAGCGACCGGAGTCCCAGCCTAGATGGCCCAGGACCATGGGCCTTTGTCTGATGCATCCAGCAAGCACTGCTCCTGCCACGCTCCAACAGAGGCCAAAGCAAAGACAAGGCCAAGCACCAGGATCAGTATGAGGGCCCCTCCATGTAGAAGGGGAAAAAGAATAGAAAAGATCGTCGCTGATCGGCTAACTCCGCGTTGGTCGCCATGGACAATCACATGGGCAAGTAGCCCTAGCAGGACCTTCTGGGCCACTTCAATGAGCTCATGGAGAGCCCATGCACCAACCACGCCTACCCCATCAAACACCTCTACAAGGACTACGAGCTCCTCAAGCGCCTTCTATGATAGGCTGGCGGGCCAAAGGAAGAAAAAGGCAAAGAAGCAGCGGCCAAGAAAGGGGGCGTAGTGGACAAGGATCCGGACGACTGAAGGTTGAGGGGATCCAATTGGACGCCTACCAACTGAAGGATGACAACGATGACATTCTCACCAAACGCTTGGAATAGCTATGTCGTTTTCTTCCCCTAAAATTCAGTCTTACCATTGTTTACTTAGCATTTGCTCCTATAAAAGCGCCCTGACTTGAACATTTTCGGCCCGGGTCGCTCGGGGGCTCCATGAGGGTGCACCACTACCTCTCTTTTTTCGTTTATTATCATATGGTGAAACTCCTTTCTACCCGAACAAAAGGGTAGTTCGTTCCTTTAAATTGCCTTACGTAGCTTTGCTTTAAAAAATTCCGACTGATCGCACCCCGCCTCTACCTATGGTTACGAGCAGCTGAGCCTCGCGGGCCATGCCCCGGGCTCCTAAGGTTGCAGCCTATAGGACAAACGGGCAAGTATGAAAAAGAAAGAATAAAAAACAAAAGTATGCTAAGATAAAACTAAGGAATGAAAGGGACAAGCTTCCCCGAACGGAGTAACTCCATCACAAAAAATGAAACCAATTGTAGTCATTAAGTACACAAGAACGTTTGCACGGGGGCTCCCCCACGAACTTAAACTTTTTACATCTACTAAACTACTTATACTTTACAAGCTATTGGGGCGGCTCGGTGGCATCTACTGTCGGTGCGACCGGCGAAGCCATGGGCTGCTCACTCCCTGGTGGGATGACATTTGGCTTGGTTGAAGGCGGGATGACGTCCACTTCCGACCATGTCTTCATGACATTCGTAGGCTAGACGACGTCCCCCCGACGCACGCTTCTGACTTGCTCTACCACCAACCTTGCATGCAGCAGCAAGCTCTCCCCGAGCGATTGGATGTCCTCCGTGCTCAAGCCGTCAACATACCCACTGCAGATAGTGGCGAAGTCTAGGTTCAAATGGTACATCGCCACTGAAGTCAACACCCCCGATGCTCTATAGAATAGCTCGCTTGTGATAAGGGCCTGGACCTCATCTGGAACCTTCGCCAGCTGGACAACGGGCATGCTAGTACTTGGTGTTGACCTGAAGACCTCCAAGACGACAAGCTGAGCAACATTGTGGACCTGGTCAAGTTCCCCCTCGAGAACATGTTGCTCTCCTAGGGACTTGGTCAGTGCCTCTGCATTCTGGCCAAAAGTCGCCTTGACCGTCTCCAGGTCCCACTCGAATGACTTCACCTTTCTACCTAGCTCTGCAAGAAGGGCAACAAGCTCAGAAATAAGCTAAGAAACCAACACGACAAAAAAAGAAGGTACATACCAAGGTGGAAGTTCTCAAGGGTGGAGAATTCCTCCGCCTGTCGAGCCACCTACTCGCGCAGCCGGGCGTTCACCTCCTCCATCCCCATCTCCTGGCCCTAAAGCGTGGGCACTTCCTGGTCTGCCTCTGACTGGGCCTTACGCTCTGACTCTAGGGCCTTTTGCGCTGACTCTAGGGCGCTCCGCTCTAACACCAAGGCACTCTGCTCTGACTCAAGGGTCTCTAGGGACTTTTGGAGCGCCACCTCAGTGTCTGCCAGGGATTTCTGCAACCCCGCCTCAGTCTCTGCTTGGTGGGCCTTCACCGCCTCAAGCCCCTGCTTAGCGGCGGTCGCCCACTCTGCTGCACGCTCCTCCTCCACCGCCACTGTGGCCACCTCGGCCGCCCAGTCCTAGGACTCATGGCGGGCTGACTCTAGCTAACGCTCAAGCTCCGCCACCCAGGCATGCTCCACACGGAGGAAGCGGGACTTGCAGGACGACATCTCCTTTAGCCCCTACGAAAACGAAAAGCAAGCATGCCGAGGCAACCAACAAGAGACTCAGAGGGCAAGGACAAATATAGGAAACTCACCTCCATGGTGAGCTATAGGTTGACCTTGACTAACTGCTGGGCGGACTTAACCTGCTCCTAGGCGTCCTCAAGCTTCATCGATAGGTTGGCGAGTTTGGACTCCATGGCAAGTCCTTTCCCCCCAAGGATGTCTCAAAGCTGACACTCCTAGGAATGCCAAAGGATGAACCACACCTTTGCTGGGTCCTTAGGGCAAGGCCACTCTAGGTCACCCTCTAGTAGCCCACTAGAGGGCCTAGCCTCCGATCAAACCACCACCAGCTCCCATGATGACATCGGAAGCTCCACCATGACATCCGCTTCATCGTCAGATGGAATCTCAACCACCTCGATCGCGTGGGCCATTGATAGGCTTTCCAACTCCCTCTCGGCCGCATGTCCCTTCGGCGCCTTTGGCTCTGACTATGAGGGTGAGCCGTGCAGCCCTCCGCCTGGTGAGGCAGGGGTCTCGGTCTCCTTCTCCTCTTCCGCCGCAACTGGTGGAGGAAGGGCCACGAGGGACACCACCGGTGAAGCCTCTGCCACCACCGAGATTGCCACCAGCACTGTCACCGCTGTTGCCGCCGCACTAGCAGCCAACCCAGGGGGCACCACCCTCGGAAGGGAAGGGCTCGCCGCCACCACCCTATTTCCTCCGCCACTCACCGCGGCGCACAGCAGGGTGGGCCTCCAAACCTCTTACATGGGAGTTGGGGCGATGCTAAACCCCATCATCGATCGGCCACTGACAAAAAGTATAGGTCAGTCATACTCCAAAAAAGACTCAACAGCAAAAGATCGAAAAGAAACAAAGAAAAACATATCGGGAGGTAAGCGACACGACTCTAAAACCAAGACCCAACGTCGATGGGCTCGTAGGGCGAGGACCGCTCCTGAGCTATGACCTGTGTGCCCTCACTTTAGCTGGGGGCAGAGTTGTCCTGATCGGCTCCTGCCTAGCCTGAGGGTCACCACGACCTTCGGCTCGGGACGCGCCGACCAAAATGGTAGGCAGGGCATCCTCCCACTGTGAGTCATGCACTGGCACCTAAGCCTGGGCAAAATACCCAATACCCATTACCCGTACCTAAATTATCCGAACCCGGACCCGAATTACCCGAACCCGAGGTACCCGATCCCAAATTCGGATAGCGATTTTGATTACCCAAAATTAGTTTGGGTAATTCGGGTAATATCCCCCAGTACCCAAACTACCCAAAGATTTGTTTTTGTCTTTGTATTTATCATGTGTTGTTAGCTGAACCATTTAACTTATCACTTTATTAGAATATAATTCTCTCTATTTGAATGAGTGACTGTAATATATTATTCTCTACAAATTGCTATTGAAATTCTATACAAATTGCTGCTGAAATTATGTATAGATCGCTACTGAAATTTAGTGTAGTTTGTTGTTTTCTGTAAATTTGGGTATATCGGGTAATACCCGAACCCGAACCCGAATTATCGGGTACCTGAATTATCGGGTACCCGAATTTGCGGGTAGTGTTTTTTCGGGGGTAATATCGGGTAGCAATTTTCATTACCCGAATTTTGAATTACCCGAATTACCCGACCCGAAAAAATCGGGTAACCCGAACGCCTAGGCTTACTGGCACCGGTCCTAGCGATGCACCTGTCCTAGCCTGCTCCTTAGACCGCCTGGCTTGCTCGGTCACGTCCGCAGCAGGTGGGGACAAAACTGGCGATGCCACCGAAGGGCGCGGTGACCGCGTCCGCTTCACCGATGGCATCCACACTCGCCACACGCTTCCTCAGCATGGGAACCTCGGCGCTCCTCTCCGCCTCCTACTCATCAGCAGCAGACATCGCTGCAGGGTCATGACACTTCGCTGAGGTCACAACGAGCTCCAGGCTTTCCTCCTCCTCAGAGAAAATCATGTCACCCACATCTGTGGGATCCTCCGACTCAAGCTCTGACTCAACGTCGCTCCTTCTTTCCTTGGCCTTCACGCATCGGACGACCTCCTTCTCCTTCTCATACTTTTGCTGAGACTCCTCAGCTTTCTTCTTCATCCTAGCATTCGTCGCCTACTTCTGGGTGGCCTACCGAGCCGTTCCCTCTGGCTCCTTTGGGAGGTGCGGTCGGGACTTGTAAGCATCAAGTCCCTATAGGAATGGGTGACCCAAAAAAAAGCAGGAAGGCAAAGGGGAGAAGAACACAGAGTAAGGAGAAGGGAGCATACCAGTTTGGACACCATCGAGACATTGAGAGGTCTAGGCTTTCCATCGACCCTCTCTTTGGGCTTCAGCTGCAGCACCCTGTCAAGACAACTCCAGACGTTGTCATTTAGTAGCTCCTTCGATGACACACGATTAGGGTCCAATGGGCCATCGTACCTCCACATCGGTTGTGCCCTCTCCACCAACAGAGCGACCTGATGGTGGTAGAGGGTGTGGAACACCCACGCCCCATCAAGGCCATGCCACATGAGCTTCTGGAGCTCTACCTCGATGATCTCCACCCTCTTCTTCTCCTGATGGGAAGGGCCCCACGACCAACTATCCCACCTCTCTGGCCTCCCACCGGTAAACGCCAGGAATGGTGCCTCCACTGGATTCCTGATATAAAACCACTCCCCGTGCCAACCTCGGTTGGAGTCACGGGGGATATATGCGGGATACGAGCCCCCTGTTCTCAGATTTCTCTATAGGGCAAAGCCCCCACTGGCGTGGCCTCAGGCAGATTCCCCACCATCAAGGTTCGCCTAGAGAATAGCCGTCGGAAGAAGTCTGCATGTGGCTCCATCCCAAGGAAGGCCTTGCAGACGATAACGAAGCCGGTGATGTGCAGCGCCCCCGTCGGATTAAGGTGCTGCAGCTCCAAACCCCACTCATTGAGGAGCCCATGCAAGAACTAGTGCGCGGGGTATCCTAACCCATGCTCATGGAAGGCAAGAAAGGAAACCACCTCGTCGGGCCAAGGTTGCGGGAACTCCTCACCCCCGGGAGCCCTCCAGTGCGCCACCTCCTTCGGTGGTAGAAACCACTTCACGGTGAAGGCCTTCAGCATCAACTCCCTCGCAGTAGATGACCTCTAGTCTGACATTTCGCTCCACGTTCATGAAAGGATTTGTGAGTTTTTTTCTTCTCCCTCGCTCTCTCCCTTTTCTTTCCTAGGAACCGCCGTGGCTCTCAAAATGCTCTTGGCAAGAAGGAAGATGAGAAGAGGCGACGGATGAGGAAAAAGGCAAAGGAACGGGGCGAAAAACCTTCTCCCTTCTCCTACTTAAGGAAAAGGGCATGATAGTTGGGGAAGGCGTGCTGATTGGGAAAGTCGAAACGACGGAGCAAAAAAAACCTCTCTCTTTCCCATTTAATGCAGATGGGATACGCTTGGACGTGCCCTGACCCATGAGACATGCCCTGCCTGATGAAACGGCACCTGATCAGACAGGACGTGGCCTGGGTATGGCCCACCACTATCGCACGTTGGGTGCAAGAACCAAAGCACCACCGCACACAGGCAGCTCCCTGCATCCCCAGGCGAGACTTGGAAAACCCCAAAATGGGATCTCTGCTAGGAGAGACCATTAGGCTTCCTAAGTCGATCAAACGGCTCAGAAAAACACTATGAGATAGGTAAGGAGCAAAGGGATGCCCCATGTAGGCCATGCCGAGCCCATCACGAACGACGAGCACGGGTCCTGGTCGGACATTTCTGATTAGAGCTCTTCAAACCCCGTCACTCTGACTCGCCCGATCCCACGGCGCGCACCGACGCCAGGATCCACGAGCTCTGTCTCATCCGATCCCAAAACTAAACGTCTCAACTGCGCAATGATGCCTTGGTTGATGACTCCATCTCAACTAAAAAACACGCACACACGCCCGCTAACAACAACCCCCAAACTATTCTGCCCGAATCGACCAAGAGCTCGGGGGCTACACCCGTGGGTGCGCTCACATGCACCCGCTGATGAAACAAAAACCTCCCCCGCTGGCAACACAAAAAACCCCCTAGACAATTCTACCTAAATCACCCGAGGGCTCGAAGGCTACACCCACGGGTGCGCTCGCGCGTACCCACCGTCAAAGACAAAAATCCCCTAGATGATTCTACCCGAATCGCCCGGGGGCTTGGGGGCTCCTGTTGGGTTCATAAACCTAGGGTCCCTCATAGACTGGCTTCCCAATAGAGGCTCAGGGCAAACAATGCGCAACTCGTGGGCTGGCCTAGGTATCTAAACGATAGGACAGAAGGGCAATCCAATCACCGACCGTAGGGTCTGGCCAAGGAGAAATGGCACCCGTCTTCCAACTCTGGCCTACCTCTCCGACCGGAGCGCTCGCTCCGGTATCCAGCCCGCCTCTAGATGGCCTCTCTGACCGAAAGGCCTGGCCAAAGCACTACTTCTGACTCCAACCCGCGTCTCCGACCGAGGGTGCGCCAAACCCCTGCTCACTGCTCTTCTCCGACTGGCGTAATCAGAGCCGACTAGAACCAACTGACCAGGGATGCCCGCTCGGTAAGGACTAGGGAATGAACAGAGAAAGCAAGGTAGGGCGCACAAGTCAAACCACAATACCAGGGTCCGTACCCTATGCACCTGCAGAAAATAGTACTCTGCAACCTCTCTGGCACGACATAGCCCAAACAGTGTTGTAGGTGCTGATATTTTCCCCTACAGTACAATGGGTGCCATTAACTCCCTTACGGTAAGGCTCCCCCCACATGCCTCTTGGCATTGATAGTGTTATGGGCGCTGGCATTTATCATACCAGGCGAACATGGTAAAACCCCCTGCATGCCTCCAGGTCTCGATAGTGTGGCAGGCGTCGATGTCTGCCATACCCGAAGAAGACAACACAACCTTCCACATGCATCTGACATCCAACAGTGTTGTGGGCGCCTACCATCATTCTATACCCATCGGCATGGGCAACAAGGATTAGAAGCATACGTACTCTCTCCATCTCACTTGTAAGGCCATCCCCTTCATCTATAAAAGGGGATGTGCTCTCTCCCAACATTGAGAATTCAGATTCAAGTTCATCTAGGTTGATTCAGATTAATTAGATTGATCAAGTTCACTAGTACACAATCACCGAGCTACTAGGTTCGAACCACGAGCACACGCTTGTGCACTTAGCTCATAGCGGGGCTCCTGTCACTTTCGGTCCCTCTGACCAGAGTCCGACCGGACCTCTTGTACCCCCCATCTTTCTCCTTCTTGTTTGTAACCCCACTGCAAACTTCGAGCACCTAGGCTCAGAAATAAAGTCACCGACCAACTCAAACTAGACGTAGGGCATGTTGCTTGGACTAGTATAAACCCTGTGTCATTGAGTGATAGGCCACCTCCGATCACAATGTACGACAAAATTACAAATATTTACTTGTTGGTCACTTTTTGCACTGACAAAATCCATGTGTTGCTTTAGGCCATTGGGACTTGTCAGGCATTGCAGGGATTAGTTGCTCATATGCTATTCTGAACTTTGAAACAGAGTAATACAAGTCCACATAACTCTCTAGAGATGAATTAGTTTTGGCTATGATGAATGCTATAGCATGTTTGCAAGGAATGCCAGATACCTGCCATTGTCTACAAGAACATGTCTTGTCATTCAAGTTGACCACAAACCTGAATCCACTCCCTCCTAATGCAGTAATTTCACCAACATCTTCTAAGCATTCCTCAACCTCTACTCTTCTCATTCAACATCTTGATTATGTGGGGTAGACTGAACCCACCAAGTTGTCTTGATATCTTCCTCCTTTGGTTCCACTTTATCATAATCATTTGCCCAATCTTGTCCATGAAGTCATCCAAATTTGTTGACTTGTGTTCCTTAACCCAATTGTTAAAGGATTCTACCAAATTGTTTGTTACGTACTCCACTTTGCAAATGGTTGAAAATTGACTCCTGCTCCACAATTTCTTATGAGACTTCCTAAGATATGCAGTTGCTGTTGGCTTAGCTATCTCAATTGCAACCCAATATTTGTCAAACAAATATTGGTTCTATGAGTACACTGTTGGCCAGAGGTGGTCATCAAAAACCTTAACATGATGCCTTTTCTTGAAATTCATCACCAAGTGAAACATGCATTCCCTATATTCTGCCTCTGGGAACACCTCAGCTACCCCTGACATCACTGTTGTAAGGTCGAGACGGCGACTAGAGAGGGGGTGAATAGTCATTTCTAAATTTAATCACGTCGGCTAACTGAAACAAATACAGAATTAAGACAATCGGTCTAGCCAAGACTACACCTCTCTATCAAAGTTCACAAGCACCATGCAAAGACCCTAATTAAGCAACAAAGGTGTCGGGCTAGCTAGAGCTTACCTATCCAATCTTAGAAGCAAGGTCACATAAACCTATGCCACTAGTATTTTGCACACCGAGGAGCTCCTACACAGTTCTAGTAAGCAAAAGCACAAAGCTCCTAAGCTCACTAGCAATGCTCAATAACAAGGCAACAAATGCCAAATTAGAGAGCGCAAATACTTAGCTACACAAACTAAGCAATGTGACTAACAAGGTTACACAAACAAAATTAGCCACACAAGGGAGCTACTTCTATGCTACACAAGCAAGAAGGTAACTAGTGAGCTACACAAGCTAACTAATTACAAGAGCAACTACACAAGCACAATGTATATGAAAGTAATTACAAGCTTCTATAAGGGGATTGCAAACCAACGGAAAGAACAATATTGATACGGTGATTTTCTCCCGAAGTTCACATGCTTGCCAACACGCTATGTCCCCGTTGAGACAAGCTCCAAGGTTGCCGCCAGTCCTCTTGCTAGTGGTGACCCACAAGTCACACTCTCCCACATGGAGTGCTTACAACAAGCTCTAGCACTTGATCGGCTAGACCACTTGTCGCCCTTCACGTCTCACTCTAATAGAGTTGCTCTTCACGGCTCCCACGGGATGAGCACAATACCCCTCACAAAGCTCTTCTCCGGAGCACCGCACAAGCTTCTTGCAGGCTTCAACGGAGACAACCACCAAGCCATCTAGGAGGTGGCAACCTCTAAGAGTAACAAGCACCACCGGCTTGCAAGACGACCACCCAGTGCCACTCGATGCAATCGCACTATAATCGCTCTCACACAATCGGATGATCACTATCAAGCGTATGTGACATGGAGGGCTCCTAAGCACTCTCAAGCATGGACACAAAGTCCCCCCAAGGTGCTCAACACCAGCCATGGCCAAGACCACCTTCTATTTATAGCCCCCACGAAAATAGAGTTATTGTACCCCTTCACTGGGCATAGCTCAGGGTGACTAGACGCTCCGGTCAGATCGACCAGACGCACCCTATCAGCATCTGGTCATGCTACACCATCCACGTGTCGCTCTATGTTCAACCAGAGCCACCTGATCTCAATGGTTAAGTTACGATTGGACGCAGCATAGTGCCAAGACCAGACGCACCACTACTGAGTCTGGTCGTTTCCAAAGAGGTCCTAAGAGAGCCAAATGATGACTGGATGTGTTAGTTCGATCATGACTGGATGCAGGAGGGGCAGCGTCCAGTCGAGTCCAGAGAGCTCCTAGAGCTGCTCAACTATGACCGAATGTGTTCGGTCGGTCACGATCGGACATAGCATCAGCGTCCGGTCATTCTCTGACTGCCATGCGTCACTGCTGTTCCTCACGCCACCATGTCAGCGTACGTCAGCACTGATCGGACGTAGGTCTTGAGCATCTGGTCACTCTTTGCGCTAGTGTCCAGTCACAAGACCGAGCTACGTGTTCACTGCTGCCACTGACTGGACGTGCCAGTCCTACTGAGGCCAGCGTCCAATCACTCACAGTGACCTCCTTTCGCCTCTGTTTCTTCATTGAGTTGATCCATTTCAACTCCAACTTCATCTCCTTTGTAAATGTGCCAACACCACCATGTGTATGTGTGTTAATATTTTCACAATCATTTTCCAAAGGATTAGCCACTCAACTGGTCACGCCACTCAATCCTAGCGACGATGCAAAGTTAGATCACTCAAGTGGCACTAGATGACCGATATGCAAACAAGTTTGCCCCTCTTGATAGTATGACCATCTATCCTAAACCCAGTCATCAACTTCTCTACACACCTATGACCGGTGAAATGAAATACCCTATGTTATACATTTGCCTTGTGTATTCCATTCTATCTCCCCCAATGTCGATGCAACACATGCACCAACACGATCAGCAATGATATGATCCACTTCATATCATCACGTGATCATATTGGTTCATCGATCTTGACTTCACTTGCTTTTTACCATTGCCTTCGTCCATCGGTGCCAAGTCTAGCTCAAGCTTCACTGCCACGCGGTCCATCGCTCCAAAGCCTCCGACTTGCCCTTCACGCTTACAACCGGTCCATTAAGCCAAGTCATGTCTTGATCTTTTCCACCTTGATCACATGACTCAATGTCATATCTCATGTTCAATGAGCTCCTTCATCATCACATGTGTGAGCTTTGCAACATCTCTGAGTCATTTTCACCTTCATGGCATATGTTGCTCACACACATGTACCTATGGACTAATCACTTGTGTATCTTATATAAACACAATTAGTCCACCTAGGTTGTCACTCAATTACCAAAACATCACAAGGACCTTTCAACTGCCTGCCCAACATCTGTGCATGTTGCTAATCCCCGTGGTGATCCAATGGCCTTCTTAAGCATTTGCATAAACCAAACCCAATTGTCACTTGTTTCAGAATCAAACACCCCAACACAAACCGGATACATCCATTTATGGCCATCAACAGCGATAGCACTAGCCAATTGCCCTTTGAATTTACCAGTCCAAAATGTGCTATCAATTGCTAAGTAAGGCCTGCAACCACTAAGGAAGCCATCTATGCAAGGTTTCATAGCAAATAAAAATCTTCTAAACATGATTTTGCCATCTATTTCATAATGATCAATCTCTATTATGCTACCAGGGCAAGATATCTCAACTTGTGACTTAAATCTAAACAAATTGTCAAAGCTACTATCCTAATCACCATATAGTTCCTTCAATGCTAATTTGCCACCATCCCATACTCTCTTGTATGGGATGCTCACCTTGTGATGTTCTTTAATTTTCTTTGTCAATTCTTTTGCTCCAAGGGTTGCATCTTCAATTAGCTAATCTTTCACCTTTTCACATATCCAAAACTTGGTTGCATTCTTTACCGTTTTTGACCATCTACTACTAGAGCATCGATGAGCAACAGGCTTCTTTTTAACCTACACAAGACAAAACAAGCTTAAAAAGAGGCAATGAAAAACAATGCACAAGGTCAGATAAATGAACAAGGTTAGATAATTACCATAACAGTGCGCATATCCTGCATTGTAGATGTATATAACCTCCATGGACAATTGTCTTTGTCTCTCCTTGAGCAATAGACCCGGTATCTAGATGGTGCACTCTTCTCAATATTGAATTCGAATTCATGTTTGATTGCATGCTGAGAAAGGGCCACCTTGAACTCTTTCATATTGGGATACATGGTGCCTACTACCAGTGGAGGGTCATTTTTATCATAATCGACATTAGGTGTGTGATATTTCCCATAACCAGCCAACTCCTCATCAACTTCCATATCCTCACTCCCATCACCATCCTCACCATCACCGTCCTCACCATCACCGTCTTCACCATCACCATCTTCATCACCTTCCCCATAACCTTCACCTCCCCCATCACCATCACCATCCACATGCTTTCCCACATTGTCTGTAGGAACAATCTGTAGATACATACCCTCTTCATCAACACCTACAAATTCATTCTTTGGTAATGGGTTACGAAGGTAAGAATCATCTTTCGTTTCTTCTGTGTTCATATTAAGTTGTTCTTCCTCATCAAAATTCCACTCAGTGATAGGTTCATACATCTCAGAGGGGGTCACAATATGCAATGAACATATGCACAACCTTTGTCTTATGGTGTTTCTCAAACATAGACATTAAATCTTGGTCACATTTCACTTCTGGGAAGGTTTTCAAAGCATCATAATAATACTGGACATGTGCAACTTCTAACTAGCCAGGAGGGTACTGCTGAACAATTGATGTAACTAAATCCATATAATTTGTCAAGTCTGAATCAAGAATCTTCTCAAAGTTAAAACATCTGACATCTTTTCTTGCTTTTTTTGGGTTACCAAGCAACTTAATTTTAAGATAGAAAGTTGAATTTGGATACAACCTATACATGAACAAGGGACTAGTTTCAGATACGCTGCTGTCATACATTTTCCTGCTATACTAATCTTACTGAACTGGGGCACAAGCCTGGGGAACTCACCGATCATCCGAGTCAATGCGTGCTCCATGCTGTGTTTTCGGCTCCATTGGTACCGCGCCCTCGGGAGCAAGGCATCGTGCCCCACCCTGGCTGCTTGCCGCGGGCCTGGCCGCGCCCCTATAGGAGGCGCCGTCGCTGGCCGTGGCCCTTTGCCCCTTGCTGCGCCGTCGACCATGGGCCTAGCCGCGCCCCTACAGGAGGCGGCGCCACCGGCCTCGCCCACTGGCCCTTGCTGCGCCACCGGCCGTGCCTGGCTGCTGGCCACGGGCTTGGTTGCGCCCCTAAAGGAGGCGGCGCCGCTGGCCTTGCGCCCCTTGCCGCCTAGCGTCGCTAGCCAGGCCCCTTGAATCCGCGCAGCCGGCCTGGCCCCCTGTCGCGTCCGCCGCGCCCCTAAATCCTCGATCTAGGGTTCCGCTTGGGGACTGAGGAGGGTACGGGTTCCGCTCAGGGACGAGTCGTTCTTTTTTTACGAGCTCGGTCATTCACGAGATAGAAGGGAGAGGATGCTAGAGGTATTTCTGTCTACTCAAACACAATATGACAAAAAGGGACCTACTTTTTAACTGAGAAAACTACCAAAATGGACGGTAGTGCCATATAGGACAATGAAATTCGAGCACAGGGCCATACAAGAAATTTCGAAGTTTTTAGGGCCATACAAGGAATAACTGAGTTTCACGTGGCCATATAAATAATTCTCTCTTTGACGTGTGTTGTTCCATCCACTTCAGTCATGCGCTGCGTCCAGACACTTCACCAGACTTCTGCTACTACCCTATGGAGGCTATGGAGGATTGGAGACCATGGTGGTGGTGCACTGGTGCTCCTAGCTGGCCACCAAGGGGCGGAGCTAGAGCTAATTTGAGGGGGGATACGCTTGTCTTGTGGATGCGTAAACTTTTATCATAGGATATAAATATGATGAAAAAATAAATATTATCACTTTTTCGTTTTCATATGGGTCCCACAATTATCTATATAGATCCGTCCATGTGGCCACCGACGTCACCCTGAATGGAACCTACTTAGACTGTCTCCAACGGCGTGACCCAAACACAAAATGCGCCATGCACAGTGGTTTTGGGTACCAAAACCACCCTCCAACGGAAGACCAAAACCGGATACCCATTCTGGGTACTCGGCGAGTCGCTATGCAATTCTACGTCTTCGAAGAGAGACGATGCAAACATGTAGTGGTGGGCCCGTAGGAGCCGTCGGGGCAGGGCGTGGCCGGCTCGACTCGGCGAGGCGGGTCCACGGCGGAGCGCGACCGGCGGGGCGAAGAGCGCCCGGAGCGGCGCGGCGTGGCGAGGCGGATTCGGGGAGGAGTGGAGTGGAGGAGGCGGGCCGCCGCGGGAGAAGTTGACGAAGGAGAGAGCGCCGGGGGTCCGCCGCTGGGCGCGAGCTTGGGGGAGCCACCGTCGCTTGGATCCGGGGGGCCACCGCCGCGTGCGCCTGGATCTCGCCCTCCACCAGACGACGCGCCATGGCCGTCGAGCGCGCCGGAGGGGAAGGGCCCCGCCGTCCGCTCCATGCCCCTACACCGCAAATGCTGGAGAGGAAGCCGCCGACGCTGCACAGGGCCATCCCGCAGCTGGGAGGTGAAGCGGAGGGAGGGGGTGCCGCCACCAGTGTCGAGCGAGATCCAGATTAGGGGGAAATGCGGAGAGCGGGAGGAGCAACACGAGGAGGAGCAGGGTGGCAAGAGGACGGTGCGGATGGGCGGTGGGGGAGGGGAAGAAGCCATGGGAGATTTGGGGATGAGGATGACGGAATCCGCCGGGCGTCCAGCTCCGTGCTCGTGGCTCTTCTTTTGCCTTAGCCGTTGGAAATATGGAATAGGTATCGTGTTTAGGTAAGTCTTGTTGTCGTAGATAGTCGTATCACCTCCATCTCGATTCACCATTACGAGTATAAAAAGAAAAGTGAGAGAAGACGCCACTGACGTGACGCTGAATCCGTATCAGATCCATCTCACTTGTACGAAGGGGAAGAAAAAGGAGAAGAAATTGCCACGGAGAAGAAATTATATACGACAGCAGGCACAAGAACACGCACGCGTGCGGATCAGAGCACCAGATCTGATGGAAAACAAACTATTAATAATATAACTTCTATCTAATAAGATAAATAATACTCCAACTAGTGAGTAGATCTGTATGTAGAACAAACAAAGAATAAACGCGGGGGGTTATACAATGGCATCCGAACCCACATAGCAACTGTCTCTCAACTCTATCACCCTCACTCACCACGAACGCACGCACAAACGCTAGATCTGATCTCACGACGAACCCAACTATATACTAGGTAGTAGTATGCTAGTAATAAGGGCAGCGACGGCGCGGCGAACAAATAGCAGTAGCGAGAGCCATCGTGTCACACTCACACCACAGGCGACGGATCCATCGGCGCCGACCGACCGACCTCAGAAGAAAAACACGGCGACCGCCACAACTGCGACCAGGAACAAGGCGGGGGAGACGCTGGACGCGTCGCTGGGCGGCGGAGGGGAGGTGGGGGCCTCCGTCGGCGTCTGCCCGATCGAGCTCGGCGCAGGCGGCGAGGCGGGGATCTCCGGAGCGGGTGCCCCGGCCTTGGGCGCCGGCGCCGGGACCGGGGCGGGCTTCTGCGTCGGAGAGGGCGCGGGAGCGGAGGCCGGGGGAGGCGTCGCGGGGGGAGACGCCGGGGCTGGAGCCGGCGCCCCACGAGGAGGAAACGGCGGCGGCGGCGGGGTCGCCGGAGGCTGCGCCCTGGGCGCCGGCGTCGGGGACGCGCCTGGTGCCTGCGCCGTCGCGAAGACCAAGAGCATGGCCATTGCCACGGCCACGAGGTGGAGGCGCGCCATTGGATCAGGAAACAGTGGGCGGTGGGGTTGGCGGCGAGTGCGCTAGGGTTTGGGGTTAAAGGTGGTGGGGTTTGGTCTCTCAGCAGATGTGGGCGGGGGGCGGTGGACGGAGGCGGTGCTTGGGACCTGGGGCTGTGTTCGGCTGACAAAAAAAAAAAAAAAAAAACCGATTTGTTTAGCTTTTTTTATAACTTTCTAGTATAAATAGTATTTTCTAACATAAATGATAAATAATCTATACCAGCCAAATACTTCCCGATTTGTGCGGGCCAACCAATTTTTATATACTATATGTACGTGAAAAAGGGAATGCAGCAGTATATACTCCTATATAACAAATAAAAGGAAGGTTACACCAAAAACAATGGCAGATTAATTAAAGTAGCAATTGACGCGTGATGTCGGTGGACTGTGAGACGATCTTGCTCGTCGGATCCCCCATCCAGCGGCGCACAAAAGACGTCTCTTTTCTCGACAAATATTTTCCAGAGCCAAATTCACCTTTTGTGCCAAAAACAGATACTGCCTCTCCTTCTCCTTAAAGCAATTGCAATTGCAGTTGCTATAGGCCTCTCCTCCCACTTAATTTTGGTACTTTTTATTTCGAGGTTGGAAATGAATCCATATATCTTTGCGACAAATAGGGACAGATTTGCCAGGCTATTCCGTGACGCAAGTATAAGTCTGGTAGCCTCCCGAAATTTCTTGGCTACCGCGTGCATGCCTAGTTGTCGGGTGTCGCTCATGCTCATCTCGTGCTTGTTTCATGAATCTTTCATTGGTTCGTGTCGTGCAGGGCTGTAGGATCACTGAATTATATTTCTTAATAATAACTGTCAATAATTCGATTTTTTAAGAGATAATATTTGGTATTTCAGCTTACATATATATATACATATAATAACTTTACAAGCTGGCACGGAGTACTTTTGCAAAAGTATGTGTGCCTGTACCTTTAAATTTCCTTACGACACGATGCGGTCGGTGATGGGGCTCAAGTCTGTTGGCATTCGCTTTCAAAAGCAAAGGAAATTTTGCTCTGTCCTTGACTTATCAGATTTCTTCTGCCTTTTGTATCATCTTGATTCTTAAAATAAAACGTGTCTCACACTCTCACCTCTTGTTTAATCACGTCTCTGCCATACCGAATTGTACACGTATTTTTAATATATACAGGAACAGCGTTGAGAGACTGATCTATTGAAAATACGTACTCCCTCCGTACTGTAACCCAAGTCCAAGTGACACGGTCTCCGAACGTAACTTTGACTTCTTATTTTTTATAAAAATATTTATTGAAAAAAGATATATGTATAATTCTTCTATAAAAATACTTTTCAAGACAAATCTATTCGTAATATGGTTTTCATATTTCAAAACTCAAAACTTAAAAATTATTTATGCTTTATATTTCTAACGTTTTGATCCAAACCTTATCCAAAACCACTTGAATGACCTGTACGGAGGTGTATGTACTTATACGTAGTACGATACTTTCTAAAAGGCAAGGGTAGTTACCGTAGTAGTAGTGCAGTAAGCGTTGCAAATAACTGCCGAAGGAAATGATGACTTGGTAAAGCTAAATCGTGAAACCGGTTTTATGCTAGCCAATGATATGCAAATAACTGTACGGTATGGTGGTATATCTCTAGTGATAGTGAACCATTTTTTTTGACAAACGGTTAATAAGCGCAAATGAGTACATCTACTGAGCTTTCAGAGTGATAGGGTGGACCCAACAGGAAACTCAGTCAGAGACCACATTGGAAATTCATTTGGAAATCTTGAAGCTTTCTTAAGCATCAAGCCCTCAATCAGCGCTCAAGGGGGGCTACGGCTACTATCAAATCATTAAGACGCTCAAGTTTCAGCATTGACTGTACCATATATAGAAGTGTAAGCATCGTCGAGTCGTCGTCCTGTGATGCTTCTGCATCACGGTTCATCGCCGTAGTTTCAGGGTAACTAGACAAAATCTTCAAAGACTTACATGTCCAAGCATTCGACGGTCAGAGAGGCCTCCACGGCAATTCAGTCGCAATGACAAAATACAGATTACAGTGATGGGATGATAATAAAAGAGACAAACTTGAAGCGAATTCAGACCTGACGACTACTGTCCACCTCTATATCTTGCTCGCTCCAATGCATCGTTGCCCATGCTCCTCGTGCGCTCGAATTTGTCGCATCTTATTACTTGTGAACTTTTGTCCGAGGCATTCACCTGTGACAAATGCCCTGGGCAGGCTTATTAGAAAAAACGCCCGTAAGCCGCCACTGAAGCGTGTGATTTATGAAGGCTCTAAAACTTGGCCATTAACTAGTTCACTGAACTTGGCATTTGGGTACAGGGAATGAAGCATTCCCCTTGGTTCCAAAAAAACAAGGTTACAAGGTTAGATTTTAGGCCTTATTTAGTTCCTCCTCCTAAAGTTTACTCTATAACCCATCGAATGTTTATACACATGCACGGAGTATTAAATATAGATTAAAAAATAACTAATTGCACAGTTTACGACTAATTTATGAAACGAATTATTTAAGCCTAATCAGTCCATAATTTGATAACGTGGTGCTACAGTAACACATACGCTAATAGCGGATTAATTAGGCTTAATAAACTCGTCTCGCGAATTATTGACGGATTCTGTAATTTTTTTTATTAGCATCCAAACACCCCATATGATACCCGATGTGACACCCCAAAACTTTACATTATGAATTTAAAGGCCTTGCTCCCACTCCCGGTGGAGGCTGCATGAGAAAAAGTGATCATCAACACAACATATCAACTAGATATACAATCCTCTATCAAAACCACTACCCTACACTGTCCAAGAGGAACTTGGACATTCATCCTCTACTATGCCCCGTTCGCTTTGCTGAAAAAATAAGCCGAAACACTGTTCCGGTTAATTTGTTGTGAAAGAAAAATACTATTTCGGCTAATAAAACAAGCTGAAAAGTACGAATTATAAGATAAACGAACAGGGCTGGCCATACGTTGGAGGGCACCATGCGCCCATGTAAACTGTTTAGTATGGATACAGCCTACAGACAGACGTGGAGCATTTGGAAGGATCTTTCTTCGCCTTATCGACCCAATGATTGGTTTTTTCGTATGGCCTTGCAGTTCTGTTTCCAGCGGTATGTCATTCAAAGAATCTTTAAACAAAATAAAACCCTCAAATGTCCTGTTCCAAAACACTACAAAAAAAAACATGATTGAGAAGATATTAACCAAATACTCCTAATTAGAAGAACAAATATCTGCACAAGATTATGGAAGGACCAGTTCAGTTGTCAAGGTATTTATATGCACGATGTCTATGGTTGAGCTGTTCCGCATTAGAGCTAAACAGAGTGCAACACATGTATATAACAAGAAAGAAAAGGCAGCAGCCATATGCAGAAGACCAGGGGTGAATTTGTTACTTACACTTTACAGGAAAGGTCGTAAGCTAAGCAGTATAATCATGTCCATCTGTACATGGCCAGCTTATTTCACTTGTTCAGTTCTCGAACCAACGGCCTCCAATATATCTTCACTGCTGCCTTCAACAACTTACATTTCCTTCACCTTCTCAAGCTGCCTAAGGAGATCCAACCTATCGGGAGCATATGTGGTGTTAGAAATTTAGACATTTTTATTATCAGTTTAATCCAGAAATATAATATCAGCAGGTTTATGACAGCATATATGTGCATGTGTATATTTTTTATGAACACTACAGCATGCATAGATGGCATATTCATTGATAAAGTAAGAATACAAAATACAGAGGGTCCCATGCCGAGTGCATCGGAGGCTCCATTCGCACTAGTCGACATAGTGCGTTGCTTGAAGTCGCGGACCACAGTCGATGCAGAAAGATGTTCGTAGTGCAGTCCCACAAATGGATCACCGGGAAGAAGACGCCTTGATGTTCCAGGGAGAAGATGGATCCTAGAACGATCTCCAGCAGGAAGATGGACGAGCAGCCGCGAATCGCTCCCCAAAAACCTAATGGCCGCTCACCCTATGCAGGATTCTCATGCGGACGTAGGTTCCAGAGGCACCTGCTCTTTCGCTCCTCCGTGCGCGCAGAGGTATGGGACGGGGAAGTCAGAAGGCTGCTGATTAGTGGTTCTCTCGGGAGTGGTTGCGGGAGAGAGGATCTGGACTGACGGAAGACAGGATATATGGCCAGCGAAGGGTAAGGAGACGAACGCAGCGGAGAATCCTAGGAGACGGAAAGCAGAAGCGGAAGGGACGGTAACCTCCGCCATCAAGGGAGTAACTCCCGTGATTATATGGATTAAGTGGCAAAAGACTGGCCACGCCCCCCCCCCCCCCCCCCCCCCCCCCCGCTCGCTGCCCGCCTGCCACGCCTCAATTTAGATAAATAATTTCCAACCATATAAGCTAGTCAGCGTTCAGTCAAAATCCCGTATGGTATTAAGCCATTCAACACTTAATATTACGTACCATAGAGTTTATTTGATTTATTAAATATTATATGGGCCAAGCCCATATTATATCCAATAATCCCCACCAAACTCTAGGGTTTGTAACAAAGTAGTCTTAGAACCACATTTCTTTTATATACCAGTGTTTCGATGGAGACTGTTAGGTTGAACATCCATCTAGAACAATAGTTTCACTCAGTCATAACTGAACAATAGACTAAGCCTTGAATTGACAGTTTTGTGTGAGGTGAATGTCACTAAAGTCCTTAGCTGATACTGGGCAGCAAAAGACATCCCCTCTATTTGAAGCATATAAGTCATACTTCAGTGCCTTTCATGAGTATTTAGAGATCACCCAAATCTTATAGACTGTGACCAGCAGTCTGACTCATATATGTGTGTTCCTCAAAAGATGTTCTGTAGAACAACATCTTTGCTTTGACAAGCCACTTGAAGCACATTAAGGCAAAAAACCAGCCTGTCTTACACAAAGAAAAGACGTGCATCAGAAATGAGTCTTACTAAGGATCTTTTCTCACAATTTACTACTAGCTTATTTCATCGTCCTACTTCACGGGATCTCCGATCACATAGAACAGGTTACCACTATAGTAAATTTCAAGTGGGTCTCAAACCCATCTCTCTCGATGCACTTTCTATCATGTTGCGTGATAAATCCTTAGTGAACTAATCTGTCAGATTGTTAGACGTGTGGACATAGTCCAACGCTATTACTCCGGAGTTTCTCAATTTTCTGACAGATTTTAATCGTCGCTTAACATGCTTTGTGGACTTCATGTTATCCTTAGAACTGTTAACCTTTGTAATCACAGTCTGGTTATCGCAGTTCACAGAAATAGTCGGTATAGGTTTTTCAACAACTGGTAAATCCATAAGGAGATCACGAAGCTACTCAGCCTCTGATCCAGCAGTGTCTAATGCTATGAGTTCTGCTTCCATTATAGACTTTGTTAAGATAGTCTGCTTGCAAGACTTTCAAAAAACAGCGCCACCTCCAAGCGAAAACATATATCCACTTGTGGCATAAAGCTCATCAGCATCAAAAATCCAGTTGGCATCACAGTAGCCTTCTAGCACTTTTGGATGTTCGGTATAACAAATACCATAGCACGCCAGTGATCATCTTCTGGGTTTGACACAAACCGACTCAGCTTGCACACAGCAAATGAGATGTCAGGCCTTGTTGCACTAGCAAGATACATGAGCGAACCAATGATCTGGGAATATCTCAACTGACCCCTTGCTATTCTCTGATTTTTCCTCAATAGCACACTAGGGTCATAAGGTGTAGGAGCAGATGTACAGTCACTAAATCCAAAGCGACTTAGTACCTTTTCCACGTAGTGGGTTTACAACAGCATTACCCCACCATCATCTTCTCTTTGAAGCTTGATATTAAGAATAACATCAGCCTCTCCCAAATCTTTCATCTCAAAATTTTTAGATAAAAATTCCTTCACCTCCTCAATCACTTTGAGGCTAGATCCAAAGATCAGTATGTCATCAACAGATAAGCACAAAATGACTCCTTCACCCCCACCATATCGATAGTACACATATTTGTCAGCTTCGTTCACAACAAAGCCAGCAGATGTTAAAAGTCTGTCGAACTTCTCATGCCATTGCTTAGGGGCTTGTTTTAGACCGTATAATGACTTTAATAATTTACACACCTTGCCTTCTTGACCTTTTGCTACAAACCCATTAGGCTGATACATATAGATCTCCTCTAACTCTCCATTTAGGAAAGCTATCTTAACGTCCATTTGATGAACGATGAGACCATAAGAGGCTGCCAGGGAAAACAAAACTCGAATTGTGGTCAATCGGGCAACCGATGAATAAATATCAAAGAAATCCTCACCTTCCTTTTTGGTATAACCCTTGGCCACAAGCCTTGTCTTGTACCTCTCAATAGTACCATTAGGCCTAAGCTTTTTCTTAAACACCCATTTGCACCCTATAGGTTTGCACCCATAGGGACAATCAACAATTTTCCAAGTTTTATTAGACATAACAGAATCCATCTTACTCCGTACTGCTTCCTTCCATAAGTCAGCATCAGGAGAGGAATATGCCTCTTCAATGGTCGTTGGTGTGTCATCCATAAGGTACACAATATAGTCAGCACCAAAAGACTTTACAGTCCTCTGTCTCTTACTTTTTCTGGTGACTATAGTGTCATCCTCCTTAGGATTTTGCACATAGAGTTCCTTAGATTGTTCTATCTGAATAAAGTTTTCATGCTCATGGGGAATTATAAATTCATGACTAATTGTGCTAGGTGCATTTTTCATGGGAATCTCATTCTAAAAAAATGTAGCGTCTCTAGATTCCATGATTGTATCAACAGCCATCTCAGAAATACTAGAGTTTATAATTAAAAATCTATAACCCACGCTGTGAATAGCATAACCAAGAAAGACACCATCAACAGTCTTTGGTCCAAGCTTTCGCTTTTTGTTTATGGGCACATTCACCTTTGCCAAATAACCCCAAGTTCGTAGGTAAGAGAGATTTAATCTCTTCTTCTCCTATTCCTCGAATGATGTAATTTCTTTGTTCTTTAAGGGCACTCTATTCAGGACATGACATGCTGTCAGAATAGCCTCACCCCACCATTCCTTAGATAGTCCCGCAGTCTCCAACATGGCATTAACCAAATCAGTTAGAGTACGGTTCTTTCTCTCTGCAATCCTATTAGACTATGGTGAGTATGGTGGCGTCCTCTCATGAATAATTCCATGCACTGCGCAAAACTCAGAAAATTCATTTGAGAAATATTTTCCCTCGCGATCGGACCGTAAATGCTTGATTTTCTTCTCAAGTTGATTTTCTACCTCAGCTTTATAGACCTTAAAATAATGCAACGCTTCATCTTTTATTTTTAATAAATACACATAGCAAAATCTAGTGTAATCATCTATAAATATCATGAAGTATCGTCTACCGCCTTTAGTCAATTCGTCATTCATTTCGCATAAATCAGAATGAACGAGTTCTAACGATGCCAAGTTCCTCGCCTCAGTAGCCTTGTGAGGCTTGCGCGGTTGCTTTGATTGCACACACAACTGACACTTAGAATCTTTGACTAAGTTAAATTTCGGGATTAAATTCAGATTTGCAAGCCACGTGAGACAGCCAAAATTAATATGACAAAGTCGTGAATGCCATATATTCGACTCATCCAAAACAATAACATTGTTCACTACTTTATTACACACATCATCAAGCAAAGACAAGCGCAATAAGCCTCCGCAATTATAATCTTTTCTGATAAATGTTCCATGTCTCGACACAACATATTTATTGGACTAGCACAATTTTAAAACCATCGCGACACATCTGAGAAGCGCTAACAAGATTCTTCTTGATGGAGGGGACATGCTGCACGTTCTTTAATAGCACCATCTTCCCTGAAGTAAACTTCAGAACGACCGTACCAGCACCAAGAACACGCGCATGCAAACCATTTCCCATCAGCAAGGCTCCAGTCCTATCGGTCTGATAGGAAATAAACAAAGAAACATCAGCACACACATAAATATTAGCACCACTGTCCATTCACCAATCAGGTGAGAGACAAACTGAAAGAACAAAGGGTAAAGAATTACCATACCCAGATATTCCTCCTCTAGTCTCGTTAATGACCACGTCTGCTGATTTCTTTTCTTGCTTATATTTGCGGTCTGGGCACGCACTTGCCCAATGCTCATCACTCCCACAAACAAAGCATCCTCCACCTTTCTTGTTGTTTTTTCTTCTTAAACTGTGCAGTTTGCTTAGGCTTTGCATTGTTGTTCTCTTGCATGTTCTTCTTCTTTTTATTATGAGATGCAAATGAGTTTTTCTTCTGCACCATATTGGCAGCGGAAGACTCAACTCCTTTTCCACGGTTGTCTTTTGCTCTCGCCCTCTCCTCAACATCAAGAGATCTAAAGCTCAGCCACGCTAAACTTTTGTCTCTTGTGTTTTAGAGAAGTAGCAAAATCTCTCTAAGAAGGTGGCAACTTAGCGATTATACCGTCGGCCATAAACTTGTCGGGCAACAGATATGGAAAATGTTCTAGTTCCTTCGCTAGCGCCTGTATCTCATGAGCCTATTCGACCATAGAATGGTTTTCAACCATTTTGTAGTTATACAGCTGCTCCATAAGGTACAACTCACTACCAGCATCAGAAATCCCAAACTTTACCTCAAGAGCATCCCATAACTCTTTGCTTGATGTGCAAGATATGTAGTTTTTCTCATACTTGGGATGAAGTGCACTAATCACGGCGCCTCGAAACAGGTTATCGACAGCCAAGAACTTTCGCTCCTCCTTAGGAGTAAACTGTTCAGGCTTTCCCTATGCGGCGTGATAGCAATTCATTGCAGTCAACCACAATACCATCCTTGCACGTCATATCATAAAATTCTTGCCATCAAAATTATTAGGCTTCAGAGCAGCAGTAAAACCACTAACAGAAAATTGCAAATTATTAGGTTTTTGGATTGTTAGAAATTTAGCCATTTTCATTATCAGTTTAATCCAGAAATATAACATCAGCAGGTTTATGACAGCATATATGTGCATGTGTATATTTCTTATGAACACTACAACATGCATAAATGACATACTCATTGATAAAGTAAGAATACAAAATACAGTAATCACAGAGATTAGACTGTACCCAGCGGAGGGTCTCATGCCGAGGGCACCGGAGGCTCCATTCGCACTAGTCGACATAGTGCGTTGCTCGAAGTCGCGGACCACAGTCCATGCAGGAAGATATTCGCAGTGCAGTCCCACGAACGGATCACCGAGAAGAAGACGCATTGATGTTCCAGAGAGAAGATGGATCTTAGAACGATCTCCAGCAGGAAGAAGATGGACGAGCAGTCGCGGATCGCTCCCCAAAAACCTAATCGCCGCTCACCCCATGCAGGATTCTCATGCGGACGTGGGTTCCGGAGGCACCTACTCTCCCGCTCCTCCATGCGCGCAGAAGTACGGGACGGGGAAGTCAGAAGGCTGCTGATCAGTGGTTCTCTCGAGAGTGGTTGTGGAAGAGAGGATCTGGACTGACGAAAGACAGGATATATGGCCAGTGGAGGGTAAGGAGACGAAGGCAGCGGAGAATCCCAGGAGACGGGAAGCGGAAGCGGAAGGGACGGTAACCTCCACCATCAAGGGAGTAACTCCCGTGATTATATGGATTAAGTGGCAAAATAGTGGCCATGCCCGCCCGCTCGCCGCCTGCCTACCACGGCCCGGTCGACGGTGGCGTGCGCGCGCGTGTGGCACGCCTTTATTCTTTTCTCAGCTTCTCAATTTAGATGAATAATTTCCAACCATATAAGCTAAGTCAGCGTTCAGTCAAAATTCCGTATGGTATTAAGCCATTCAACACTTAATGTTACGTACCACAGAGTTTATTTAATTTATTAAATATTATATGAGCCAACCCCATATTATATCCAACATGTGGACGGAGGCGGTGCTTGGGACTTGGATTTGCGTGGGCCAACCGATTTTTATATACTATATGTATGTGAAAAAGGGAACGCGGCAGTGTATATATAACAAATAAAAGAAAGGTTACACCACAACAATGGCAGGTTAATTAAAGTAGCAATTGACGCGCGATGTTGGTGGACTGTGAGACGATCTTGCTCGTCGGATCCCCCATCCAGCGGCGCACAAAAAAAGGTCTCTTTTCTCGACAAGTATTTTCCAAAGCCAAATTCACCTTTTGTGCCAAAAACAGATACTGCCTCTCCTTCTCCTTAAAGCAATTGCAATTACAGTTGCTATAGGCCTCTCCTCCCACTTAATTTTGGTACTTTTATTTCGAGGTTGGAAATGAATCCATATATCTTTGCGACAAATATGGACAGATTTGTCTGGCTATTCCGTGACGCAAGTATAGTCTGGTAGCCTCCCGAAATTTCTTGGCTAGTTGTCGGTTGTCGCTCATGCTCATCTCGTGCTTGTTTCATGAATCTTTGATTGGGTCGTGTCGTGCAGGGCTGTAGGATCACTGAATTATATTTCTTAATAATAACTGTCAATAATTCGATTTTTTAAGAGATAATATTTGGTATTTCAGCTTACATATATATATATACATATAATAACTTTATAAGCTGGCACGGAGTACTTTTGCAAAAGTATGTGTGCCTGTACCTTTAAATTTCCTTACGACACGATGCGGTCGGTGATGGGGCTCAAGTCTGTTGGCATTCGCTTTCAAAAGCATAGGAAATTTTGCTCTGTCCTTGACTTATCAGATTTCTTCTGCCTTTTGTATCTTCTTGATTCTTGACTTATTATAAAATAAAACGTGTCTCACACTCTCACCTCTTGTTTAATCACGTCTCTGCCATACCGAATTGTACACGTATTTTTAATATATACAGGAACAGCGTTGAGCCACTGATCTATTGAAAATACGTACTCTCTCCCTGCTGGTAACCCAAGTCCAAGTGACACGGTCTCCAAGTATAACTTTGACTTCTTGTTTTTTATAAAAATATTTTTTAAGACAAATCTATTCATAATATGATTTTCACATTTTCAAACTCAACAACTTAAAAGTTATCCATGTTTTATATTCCCAATGTTTTGATCCAAACTTTATCCAAAACAACTTGAATTACCGGTACGGAGGTGTATGTATACGGAGGTGTATGTACTTATACCTAGTGCGATACTTTCTAAAAGCCCGTTCGGCTGGTCAGGCTTGGGCTGATTTTGGATGATTTTGGATGGTTCAATAGTATTCTGAAAAAGAGAATAAGCTGAAACAAGCTGAAACCTCACCGGCCGAACACCCTAGGTAGTTACCCCAGTAGTAGTGCAGTAAGCTTTGCAAATAACTTCCGAAGGAAATGATTGACTTGGTAAAGCTAAATCGTGAAACCGGTTTTATGCTAGCCAATGATATGCAAATAACTGTACGGTATGGTGGTATATGTATTTGTTTTGGACATGTTTCTGGTACTATCTCTAGTGATAGTGAACCATTTTTTTGACAAACGGTTAATAAGCGTAAATGAGTACATCTACTGAGCTTTCAGAGTGACAGGGTGGACCCAACAGGAAACTCAGTCAGAGACCACATTGGAAATTCATTTGTAAATCTTGAAGCTTTCTTAAGCATCAAGCCCTCAATCAGCGCTCAAGGGGGGCTACGGCTACTATCAAATCATTAAGACGCTCAAGTTTCAGCATTGACTGGACCATATATAGAAGTGTAAGCATCGTCGAGTCGTCGTCCTGTGATGCTTCTGCATCACGGTTCATCGCCGTAGTTTCAGGGTAACTAGACAAAATCTTCAAAGACTTACATGTCCAAGCATTCGACGGTCAGAGAGGCCTCCACGGCAATTCAGTCACAATGACAAAATACAGATTACAGAGTGATGGGATGATAATAAAAGAGACAAACTTGAAGCGAATTCAGACCTGACGACTACTGTCCACCTCTATATCTTGCTCACTCCAATGCATCGTTGCCCATGCTCCTTATGCGCTCGAATTTGTCGCATCTTATTACTTGTGAACTTTTGTCCGAGGCATTCACCTATCACAAATGCCCTGGGCGGGCTTATTAGAAAAAACGCCCGTAAGCCGCCACTGAAGCGTGTGATTTATGAAGGCTCTAAAACTTGGCCAATAACTAGTTCACTGAACTTGGCATTTGGGTACAGGGAATGAAGCATTCCCCTTGGTTCTAAAAAACAAGGTTTTAGGCCTTGTTTAGTTTCTCCCCCTAAAGTAGACTTTCTATCCCATCGAATGTTTAGACATATACACAAAGTATTAAATATAGACTAAAAAAATGACTAACTGCATAGTTTACGACTAATTTACGAGACGAATCTTTTAAGCCTAATCAGTCTATAATTTGACAACGCGGTGCTACAATAGCACATGCGTTAATGATGGATTAATTAGGTTTAATAAATTTATCTCGCGGATTACTGGCGGATTCTGTAATTTATTTTTTTATTAGTATCCGAACACCACATGTGATACCCGATGTGACACCTTAAAACTTTACACCCTGTATTTAAAGGCCTTGCTCCCCTTCCCGGTGGAGGCTGCATGAGAAAAAGTGATCATCAACACAACATATCAACTAGATATACAATCCTCTATCAAAACCACTACCCTACGCAGACACTGTCCAACAGGAACTTGGACATTCATCCACTACTATGTTGGAGGCACCATGCACCCATGTATACTGTTTAGTATGGATACAGCCTACAGACGTGGAGCATTTGGAAGGATCTTTCTTCGCCTTATCGACCCAATGATTGGTTTTTCGTATGGCCTTGCAGTTCTGTTTCCAGCGGTATGTCATTCAAAGAATCTTTAAACAAAATAAAACCCTCAAATGTCCTGTTCCAAAACACTACAAAAAAAACAAAAACAAACATGATTGAGAAGATATCAACCAAATACTCCTAATTAGAAGAACAAATATCTGCACAGGATTATGGAAGGACGAGTTCAGTTGTCAAGGTATTTATATGCATGATGTCTATGGTTGAGCTGTTCCGCATTAGAGCTAAACAGAGTGCAACACATGTATATAACAAGAAAGAAAAGGCAGCAGCCATATGCAGAAGACCAGGGGTGAATTTGTTACTTACACTTTACAGGAAAGGTCGTAAGCTAAGCAGTATAATCATGTCCATCTGTACATGGCCAGCTTATTTCACTTGTTCAGTTCTCGAACCAACGGCCTCCAATATATCTTCACTGCTGCCTTCAGCAACTTCCATTTCCTTCACCTTCTCAAGCTGCCTAAGGAGATCCAACCTATCGGGAGCATATGTGGACGGGATCTACACGATTGCAGATACAGAAAATTGGGATTTATATAACAAATGGCAACAGGGGGAAAGTAGCGTGTGAACGTAAACTACATACCATCGATGGCACATATCTCTGGATGAAAGCCAAAATAGCAGCATGACCAACAGCGGTGAGCTGGGACAGAAAGGCAATTGTCAGAATGCTCCAACAGTAAACACACCTTACAGTCGATAGATTCACAGGTCAGAGTATATGATTGATATCACTCTTGGACACAACAAAATATTTTGCCATGGCAATTCAAACACCAAAATGAGTCTTAGTAGCCCACAGTCCACGCGGATAAGGTAAAAGGTTAAAAGGATTACTCCAAACAAATTAAATGAAATGATAAAGTGGACCTAATAAGCCTCTACTTGTTAAAGAAGTAGGAATACAAGTACAAGAAAGACTCACTGGCAAAAGCATGAGTATTCCTATAGGAACAACAGATGCCAAATCCGTCAGGGTTCTTTGAAGAGCCTGCTTTTCCTTCTGAGTTAGTTCATCCCCAATAAGAGCTCTTTTTAGCAAACCCATAGCAGCTCCTGTATCAATTGCTAAGAGTTGTGTCCCCTGCAACACAGTCTGTGCAGAAAAATATGAATAAGAAACAAGAAGTTTTTTATAACTAGTACAATGGAAGTGTGGAGCTAACAATATTGCGATGAGCGCCTTTGGTTTGGCCAATAGGCTTTTGGATAAAGTTAATTCGATTATTCAACCCCCTACTACAATCTTTCAAAATGATACCATGCCTTGAAGTGTCATTATTGTCAACCACAACAGAGGAAGAAAACCTTGCAATTACTACTATGGGATCTTAGGTTTAGATGGTCATACCGTTGTAGTCTCCTTGACCTTCTCCACTGATTTAGTTATGACATTTTCTTTCTTGGTAGCCTGACCGGAAGGAACTGATGAACCAGGCGATGGCGCAGTTGTTTAGTCACGTCTCTGCCATACCGAATTGTACACGTATTTTTAATATATACAGGAACAGCGTTGAGCCACTGATCTATTGAAAATACGTACTCTCTCCCTACTGGTACCCAAGTCCAAGTGACACGGTCTCCAAATATAACTTTGACTTCTTGTTTTTTATAAAAATATTTTTTAAGACAAACCTATTCATAATATGATTTTCACATTTCCAAACTCAACAACTTAAAAGTTATTCATGTTTTATATTCCCAATGTTTTGATCCAAACCTTATCCAAAACAATACTTCCTAAAAGCCCGTTCGGCTGGTCACGCTTGGGCTGATTTTAGAAGATTTTGGATGGTTCAATAGTATTCTGAAAGAAAGAATAAGCTGAAACAAGCTGGAACCTCACCGGCCGAACACCCTAGGTAGTTACCCTAGTAGTAGTGCAGTAAGCTTTGCAAATAACTTCCGAAGGAAATGATTGACTTGGTAAAGCTAAATCGTGAAACCGGTTTTATGCTAGCCAATGATATGCAAATAACTGTACGGTATGGTGGTATATGTATTTGTTTTGGACATGTTTCTGGTACTATCTCTAGTGATAGTGAACCATTTTTTTGACAAACGGTTAATAAGCGTAAATGAGTACATCTACTGAGCTTTCAGAGTGACAGGGTGGACCCAACAGGAAACTCAGTCAGAGACCACATTGGAAATTCATTTGGAAATCTTGAAGCTTTCTTAAGCATCAAGCCCTCAATCAGCGCTCAAGGGGGGCTACGGCTACTATCAAATCATTAAGACACTCAAGTTTCAGCATTGACTGGACCATATATAGAAGTGTAAGCATCGTCGAGTCGTCGTCCTGTGATGCTTCTGCATCACGGTTCATCGCCATAGTTTCAGGGTAACTAGACAAAATCTTCAAACACTTACGTGTCCAAGCATTCGACGGTCAAAGAGGCCTCCACGGCAATTCAGTCGCAATGACAAAATACAGATTACAGTGATGGGATGATAATAAAAGAGACAAACTTGAAGCGAATTCAGACCTGACGACTACTGTCCACCTCTATATCTTGCTCGCTCCAATGCATCGTTGCCCATGGTCCTCGTGCGCTCGAATTTGTCGCATCTTATTACTTGTGAACTTTTGTCCGAGGCATTCACCTGTGACAAATGCCCTGGGCGGGCTTATTAGAAAAAACGCCCGTAAGCCGCCACTGAAGCGTGTGATTTATGAAGGCTCTAAAACTTGGCCAATAACTAGTTCACTGAACTTGGCATTTGGGTACAGGGAATGAAGCATTCCCCTTGGTTCTAAAAAACAAGGTTTTAGGCCTTGTTTAGTTCCTCCTCTAAAGTTTACTTCATATCCCATCGAATGTTTAGACATATACACGGAGTATTAAATATAGACTAAAAAATGACTAATTGCATAGTTTACAACTAATTTACGAGACGGATCTTTTAAGCCTAACTAGCTCATAATTTGACAACATGTTGCTACAGTAACACATGCGTTAATGACGGATTAATTAGGCTTAATAAATTCACCCCACGGATTACTGGCGGATTCTGTAATTTATTTTTTTATTAGTATCCGAGCACCCCATACAACACCCCATGTGATACCCGATGTGACACCCTAAAATTTTACACCCTCGATTTAAAGGCCTTGCTCCCCCTCCCGGTGGAGGCTGCATGAGAAAAAGTGATCATCAACACAACATATCAACTAGATATACAATCCTCTATCAAAACCACTACCCTACGCAGACACTGTCCAAGAGGAACTTGGACATCCATCCTCTACTATGTTGGAGGGCACCATGCGCCCATGTATACTGTTTAGTATGGATACAGCCTACAGACGTGCAGCATTTGGAAGGATCTTTCTTCGCCTTATCGACCCAATGATTGGTTTTTCGTATGGCCTTGCAGTTCTGTTTCCAGCGGTATGTCATTCAAAGAATCTTTAAACAAAGTAAAACCCTCAAATGTCCTGTTCCAAAACACTACAAAAAAAAACAAAAAAAAACATTATTGAGAAGATATCAACCAAATACTCCTAATTAGAAGAACAAATATCTGCACAAGATTATGGAAGGACCAGTTCAGTTGTCAAGGTATTTATATGCATGATGTCTATGGTTGAGCTGTTCCGCATTAGAGCTAAACAGAGTGTAACACATGTATATAACAAGAAAGAAAAGGCAGCAGCCATATGCAGAAGACCAGGGGTGAATTTGTTACTTACACTTTACAGGAAAGGTCGTAAGCTAAGCAGTATAATCATGTCCATCTGTACATGGCCAGCTTATTTCACTTGTTCAGTTCTCGAACCAACGGCCTCCAATATATCTTCACTGCTGCCTTCAGCAACTTCCATTTCCTTCACCTTCTCAAGCTGCCTAAGGAGATCCAACCTATCGGGAGCATATGTGGACGGGATCTACACGATTGCAGATACAGAAAATTGGGATTTATATAACAAATGGCAACAGGGGGAAAGTAGCGTGTGAACGTAAACTACATACCATCGATGGCACATATCTCTGGATGAAAGCCAAAATAGCAGCATGACCAACAGCGGTGAGCTGGGACAGAAAGGCAATTGTCAGAATGCTCCAACAGTAAACACACCTTACAGTCGATAGATTCACAGATCAGAGTATATGATTGATATCACTCTTGGACACAACAAAATATTTTGCCATGGCAATTCAAACACCAAAATGAGTCTTAGTAGCCCACAGTCCACGCGGATAAGGTAAAAGGTTAAAAGGATTACTCCACACAAATTAAATGAAATGATAAAGTGGACCTAATAAGCCTCTACTTGTTAAAGAAGTAGGAATACAAGTACAAGAAAGACTCACTGGCAAAAGCATGAGTATTCCTATAGGAACAACAGATGCCAAATCCGTCAGGGTTCTTTGAAGAGCCTGCTTTTCCTTCTGAGTTAGTTCATCCCCAATAAGAGCTCTTTTTAGCAAACCCATAGCAGCTACTGTATCAATTGCTAAGAGTTGTGTCCCCTGCAACACAGTCTGTGCAGAAAAATATGAATAAGAAACAAGAAGTTTTTTATAACTAGTACAATGGAAGTGTGGAGCTAACAATATTGCGATGAGCGCCTTTGGTTTGGCCAATAGGCTTTTGGATAAAGTTAATTCGATTATTCAACCCCCTACTACAATCTTTCAAAATGATACCATGCCTTGAAGTGTCATTATTGTCAACCACAACAGAGGAAGAAAACCTTGCAATTACTACTATGGGATCTTAGGTTTAGATGGTCATACCGTTGTAGTCTCCTTGACCTTCTCCACTGATTTAGTTATGACATTTTCTTTCTTGGTAGCCTGACCGGAAGGAACTGATGAACCATGCGATGGCGCAGTTGTTTAGTCACGTCTCTGCCATACCGAATTGTACACGTATTTTTAATATATACAGGAACAGCGTTGAGCCACTGATCTATTGAAAATACGTACTCTCTCCCTACTGGTACCCAAGTCCAAGTGACACGGTCTCCAAATATAACTTTGACTTCTTGTTTTTTATAAAAATATTTTTTAAGACAAACCTATTCATAATATGATTTTCACATTTCCAAACTCAACAACTTAAAAGTTATTCATGTTTTATATTCCCAATGTTTTGATCCAAACCTTATCCAAAACAATACTTTCTAAAAGCCCGTTCGGCTGGTCAGGCTTGGGCTGATTTTAGAAGATTTTGGATGGTTCAATAGTATTCTGAAAGAAAGAATAAGCTGAAACAAGCTAGAACCTCACCGGCCGAACACCCTAGGTAGTTACCCTAGTAGTAGTGCAGTAAGCTTTGCAAATAACTTCCGAAGGAAATGATTGACTTGGTAAAGCTAAATCGTGAAACCGGTTTTATGCTAGCCAATGATATGCAAATAACTGTACGGTATGGTGGTATATGTATTTGTTTTGGACATGTTTCTGGTACTATCTCTAGTGATAGTGAACCATTTTTTTGACAAACGGTTAATACGTAAATGAGTACATCTACTGAGCTTTCAGAGTGACAGGGTGGACCCAACAGGAAACTCAGTCAGAGACCACATTGGAAATTCATTTGGAAATCTTGAAGCTTTCTTAAGCATCAAGCCCTCAATCAGCGCTCAAGGGGGGCTACGGCTACTATCAAATCATTAAGACGCTCAAGTTTCAGCATTGACTGGACCATATATAGAAGTGTAAGCATCGTCGAGTCGTCGTCCTGTGATGCTTCTGCATCACGGTTCATCGCCGTAGTTTCAGGGTAACTAGACAAAATCTTCAAACACTTACGTGTCCAAGCATTCGACGGTCAGAGAGGCCTCCACGGCAATTCAGTCGCAATGACAAAATACAGATTACAGTGATGGGATGATAATAAAAGAGACAAACTTGAAGCGAATTCAGACCTGACGACTACTGTCCACCTCTATATCTTGCTCGCTCCAATGCATCGTTGCCCATGCTCCTCGTGCGCTCGAATTTGTCGCATCTTATTACTTGTGAACTTTTGTCCGAGGCATTCACCTGTGACAAATGCCCTGGGCAGGCTTATTAGAAAAAACGCCCGTAAGCCGCCACTGAAGCGTGTGATTTATGAAGGCTCTAAAACTTGGCCATTAACTAGTTCACTGAACTTGGCATTTGGGTACAGGGAATGAAGCATTCCCCTTGGTTCCAAAAAAACAAGGTTACAAGGTTAGATTTTAGGCCTTATTTAGTTCCTCCTCCTAAAGTTTACTCCCTAACCCATCGAATATTTATACACATGCACGGAGTATTAAATATAGATTAAAAAATAACTAATTGCACAGTTTACGACTAATTTATGAAACGAATCATTTAAGCCTAATCAGTCCATAATTTGATAATGCGGTGCTACAGTAACACATACGCTAATAACGGATTAATTAGGCTTAATAAATTCGTCTCGCGAATTATTGACGGATTCTGTAATTTTTTTATTAGCATCCAAACACCCCATATGATACCCGACGTAACACCCCAAAACTTTACATTATGAATTTAAAGGCCTTGCTCCCACTCCCGGTGGAGGCTGCATGGGAAAAAGTGATCATCAACACAACATATCAACTAGATATACAATCCTCTATCAAAACCACTACCCAACACAGACACTGTCCAAGAGGAACTTGGACATTCATCCTCTACTATGCCCCGTTCGCTTTGCTGAAAAAACAAACCGAAACACTGTTCCGGTTGATTTGTTGTGAAAGAAAATTACTATTTCGGCTAATAAAACAAGCTGAAAAATACGAATTATAAGATAAACGAACAGGGCTGGCCATACGTCGGAGGGCACTATGCGCCCATGTAAACTGTTTAGTATGGATACAGCCTACAGACAGACGTGGAGCATTTGGAAGGATCTTTCTTCGCCTTATCGACCCAATGATTGGTTTTTCATATGGCCTTGCAGTTCTGTTTCCAGCGGTATGTCATTCAAAGAATCTTTAAACAAAATAAAACCCTCAAATGTCCTGTTCCAAAACACTACAAAAAAACACATGATTGAGAAGATATTAACCAAATACTCCTAATTAGAAGAACAAATATCTGCACAAGATTATGGAAGGACCAGTTCAGTTGTCAAGGTATTTATATGCACGATGTCTATGGTTGAGCTGTTCCGCATTAGAGCTAAACAGAGTGCAACACATGTATATAACAAGAAAGAAAAGGCAGCAGCCATATGCAGAAGACCAGGGGTGAATTTGTTACTTACACTTTACAGGAAAGGTCGTAAGCTAAGCAGTATAATCATGTCCATCTGTACATGGCCAGCTTATTTCACTTGTTCAGTTCTCGAACCAACGGCCTCCAATATATCTTCACTGCTGCCTTCAGCAACTTCCATTTCCTTCACCTTCTCAAGCTGCCTAAGGAGATCCAACCTATCGGGAGCATATGTGGTGTTAGAAATTTAGACATTTTCATTATCAGTTTAATCCAGAAATATAATATCAGCAGGTTTATGACAGCATATATGTGTATGTGTATATTTTTTTATGAACACTACAGTATGCATAGATGACATACTCATTGATAAAGTAAGAATACAAAATACAGTAATCACAGATATTAGACTGTATCCAGCGGAGGGTCCTATGCTGAGGGCATCGGAGGCTCCATTCGCACTAGTCGACATAGTGCGTTGCTCGAAGTCGCGGACCACAATCGATGCAGAAAGATGTTCGCAGTGCAGTCCCACGAATGGATCACCGGGAAGAAAACGCCTTGATGTTCTAGGGAGAAGATGGATCCAAGAACGATCTCTAGCAGGAAGATGGACGAGCAGCCGCGGATCGCTCCCCAAAAACCTAATGGCCGCTCACCCCATGCAGGATTCTTATGCGGACGTAGGTTCCGGAGGCACCTGCTCTCTCGCTCCTCCATGCGCGCAGAGGTATGGGACGGGGAAGTCAGAAGGCTGCTGATCAGTGGTTCTCTCGGGAGTGGTTGCGGGAGAGAGGATCTGGACTGACGGAAGACAGGATATATGGCCAGCGGAGGGTAAGGAGACGAACGCAGCGGAGAATCCCAGGAGACGGAAAGCAGAAGCGGAAGGGACGGTAACCTCCGCCATCAAGGGAGTAACTCCCGTGATTATATGGATTAAGTGGCAAAAGATTGGCCACGCCCCCCCCCCTCGCTCGCTGCCCGCCTGCCATGCCCACGCCCACGGCCCAGCCCGACCGGCGGCGGTGGCGGCGCGCGCGCGCGCGTGGCACGCCTTTATTCTTTTCTCAGCTTCTCAATTTAGATGAATAATTTCCAACCATATAAGCTAAGTCAGCGTTCAGTCAAAATCCCGTATGGTATTAAGCCATTCAACACTTAATGTTACGTACCATAGAGTTTATTTGATTTATTAAATATTATATGGGCCAAGCCCATATTATGTCCAACAATCCCCACCAAACTCTAGGGTTTGTAACAAAATAGTCTTAGAACCACATTTCTTTTATATACCAGTGTTTCGATGGAGACTGTTAGGTTGAACATCTATCTAGAACAATAGTTTCACTTAGTCATAACTGAACAATAGACTAAGCCTTGAATTGACAGTTTTGTGTGAGGTGAATGTCACTAAAGTCCTTAGCTGATACTGGGCAGCAAAAGACATCCCCTCTATTTGAAGCATATAAGTCATACTTCAGTGCCTTTCATGAGTATTTAGAGATCACCCAAATCTTATGGACTGTGACCAGCAGTCTGACTCATATAGGTGTGTTCCTCAAAAGATGTTCTGTAGGACAACATCTTTGCTTTGATAAGCCACTTGAAGCACATTAAGGCAAAAAACTAGCCTGTCTTACAGAAAGAAAAGACGTGCATCAGAAATGAGTCTTACTAAGGATCTTTCCTCATAATTTACTACTAGCTTATTTCACCGTCCTACTTCACGGGATCTCCGATCACATAGAACAGGTTACCACTATAGTAAATTTCAAGTAGGTCTCAAACCCATCTATCTCGATGCACTTTCTATCACGTTGCGTGATAAATCCTTAGTGAACTAATCTGTCAGATTGTTAGACGTGTGGACATAGTCCAACGCTATTACTCCGGAGTTTCTCAATTTTCTGACAGATTTTAGTCGTCGCTTAACATGCCTTGTGGACTTCATGTTATCCTTAGAAATGTTAACCTTTGTAATCACAGTTTGGTTATCGCAGTTCATAGAAATAGTCGGTATAGGTTTTTCAACAACCGGTAAATCCATAAGGAGATCACGAAGCCACTCAGCCTCCGATCCAGCAGTGTCTAATGCTATGAGTTCTACTTCCATTGTAGACTTTGTTAAGATAGTCTGCTTGCAAGACTTTCAGGAAATAGCGCCACCTCCAAGCGAAAACATATATCCACTTGTAGTATAAAGCTCATCAGCATCAAAAATCCAGTTGGCATTACAGTAGCCTTCTAGCACTTTTGGATGTTCGGTATAACAAATACCATAGCACGCCAGTGATCATCTTCTGGGTTTGGCACAAACTGGCTCAGCTTGCACACAGCAAATGAGATGCCAGGCCTTGTTGCACTAGCAAGATACATGAGCGAACCAATGATCTGGGAATATCTCAACTGACCCCTTGCTATTCTCTGATTTTTCCTCAATAGCACACTAGGGTCATAAGGTGTAGGAGCAGATGTACAGTCACTAAACCCAAAGCGACTCAGTACATTTTCCACGTAGTGGGTTTACAACAGAGTTACCCCACCATCACCTTCTCTTTGAAGCTTGATATTAAGAATAACATCAGCCTCTCCAAATCTTTCATCTCAAAATTTTTAGATAAAAATTCCTTCACCTCCTCAATCACTTTGAGGCTAGATCCAAAGATCAGTATGTCATCAACATATAAGCACAAAATGACTCCTTCACCCCCATCATATCGATAGTACACACATTTGTCAGCTTCGTTCACAACAAAGCCAGCAAATGTTAAAGTTCTGTCGAACTTCTCATGCCATTGCTTAGGGGCTTGTTTTAGACCGTATAATGACTTTAATAATTTATACACCTTGCCTTCTTGACCTTTTGCTACAAACCCATTAGGCTGATACATATAGATCTCCTCCTCCAACTCTCCATTTAGAAAAGCTGTCTTAACGTCCATTTGATGAACGATGAGACCATAAGAGGCTGCCAGGGAAAGCAAAACTCGAATTGTGGTCAATCGGACAACCGGTGAATAAGTATCAAAGAAATCCCCACCTTCCTTTTTGGTATAACCCTTGGCTACAAGCCTTGCCTTGTACCTCTCAATAGTACCATCAGACCTAAGCTTTTTCTTGAACACCCATTTGCACCCTATAGGTTTGCACCCATAGAGACGATCAACAATTTCCCAAGTTTCATTAGACATAATAGAATCCATCTTACTCCGTACTGCTTCCTTTCATAAGTCAGCATCAAGAGAGGAATATGCCTCTTCAATGGTCGTTGGTGTGTCATCCACAAGGTACATAATATAGTCAGCACCAAAAGACTTTACAGTCCTCTGTCTCTTACTTTTCCTGGTGACTATAGTGTCATCCTCCTTAGGATTTTGCACATAAAGTTTCTCAGATTGTTCTATCGGAATAAAGTTTTTATGCTCATGGGGAATTATAAATTCATCACTAACTGTGCTAGGTGCATTTTTCATGAGAAACTCATTCTAAAAAAATGTAGCGTCTCTAGATTCCATGATTGTATCAACAGCCATCTCAGAAACACTAGAGTTTATAATTAAAAATCTATAACCCACGCTGTGAATAGCATAACCAAGAAAGACACCATCAACAGTCTTTGGTTCAAGCTTTCGTTTTTTGTTTATGGGCACATTCACCTTTGCCAAACAACCTCAAGTTCGTAGGTAAGAGAGATTTAATCTCTTCTTCTCCTATTCCTCGAATGGTGTAATTTCTTTATTCTTTGTGGGCACTCTATTCAGGACATGACATGCTGTCAAAATAGCCTCACCCCACTATTCCTTAGATAGTCCCGTAGTCTCCAACATGGCATTACCCAAATTAGTTAGAGTACGGTTCTTTCTCTCTGCAATCCCATTGAACTATGGTGAGTATGGTGGCGTCCTCTCATGAATAATTCCATGCACTGCGTAAAACTCAGAAAATTCATTTGAGAAATATTTTCCCCCGCGATCGGACCGTAAATGCTTAATTTTCTTCTCAAGTTGATTTTCTACCTCAGCTTTATAGACCTTAAAATAATGCAACGCTTCATCTTTTGTTTTTAATAAATACACATAGCAAAATCTAGTGCAATCATCTATAAATATCATGAAGTATCATCTACCGCCTTTAGTCAATTCGCCATTCATTTCGCATAAATCAGAATGAACGAGTTCTAACGATGCCAAGTTCCTCACCTCAGCAGCTTTGTGAGGCTTGTGCGGTTGCTTTGATTGCACATACACCTGACACTTAGAATCTTTGACTAAGTTAAATTTCAGGATTAAATTCAGATTTGCAAGCTGCGTGAGACAGCCAAAATTAATATGACAAAGTCGTGAATGCCATATATTCGACTCATCCAAAACAATAACATTGTTCACTACTTTATTACACACATCATCAAGCAAAGACAAGTAGAACAAGCCTCCACAATCATAACCTTTTTCGACAAATGTTCCATGTCTCGACACAACATATTTATTGGACTCTAGCACAATTTTAAAACCATCGCGACACATCTGAGAAGCGCTAACAAGATTCTTTTTGATGGAGGGGACATGCTGCACGTTCTTTAATAGCACCATCTTTCCCGAAGTAAACTTCA
Source organism: Miscanthus floridulus (assembly GCF_019320115.1). Lineage (NCBI taxonomy): Eukaryota > Viridiplantae > Streptophyta > Magnoliopsida > Poales > Poaceae > Miscanthus > Miscanthus floridulus. Next base: position 75,261,712 of record NC_089587.1, read on the forward strand.
GAACGACCGTACCAGCACCAAGAACATGCGCATGCAAACCATTTCCCATCAGCAAGGCTCCAGTCCTACCGGTCTGATAGGAAATAAACAAAGAAACATCAGTACACACATGAATATTAGCACCACTATCCATCCACCACTCAGGTGAGAGACAAACTAAAAGAACATAGGGTAAATAATTATCATACCCAGATATTCCTCCTCCAGTCTCGCTAATGACCACGTTTGCTGATTTCTTTTCTTGCTTATATTTGCGGTCTGGGCATGCACTTGCCCAATGCTCATCACTCCCGCAAACAAAGCATCATCCACCTTTCTTATTGTTTTTCTTCTTAAACTGTACAGTCTGCTTAGGCTTTGCATTGTTGTTCTCTTGCATGTTCTTCTTCTTTTTATTACGAGATGCAAATGAGTTTTTCTTCTGCACCATATTGGCAGCGGAAGACTCAACTCCTTTTCCACGGTTGTCTTTTGCTCTCGCCCTCTCCTCAACATCAAGAGATCCAATAAGCTCAGCCACACTAAACTCTTGTCTCTTGTGTTTTAGAGAAGTAGTAAAATCTCTCTAAGAAGGTGGCAACTTAGCGATTATACCGCCGACCACAAACTTGTCGGACAACAGACATGGAAAATGTTCTAGTTTCTTCGCTAGCGCCTGTATCTCATGAGCCTATTCGACCATAGAACGATTTTCAACCATTTTGTAGTCATACAGCTGCTCCATAAGGTACAACTCACTACCAGCATCAGAAACCCCAAACTTTGCCTCAAGAGCATCCCATAACTCTTTGCTTGATGTGCAAGATATGTAGTTTTTCTCATACTTGGGATGAAGTGCACTAATCACGGCGCCTCGAAACAGGTTATCGGCAGCCAAGAACTTTCGCTCGACCTTAGGAGTGAACTGTTCAGGCTTTCCCTATGCGGCGTGATAGCAATTCATCGCAGTCAACCACAATACCATCCTTGCACGCCATATCATAAATTTCTTGCCATCAAAATTATTAGGCTTCAGAGCAGCAGTAAAACCACTAACAGAAAATTGCATATTATTAGGTTTTTGGATTGTTAGAAATTTAGGCATTTTCATTATCAGTTTAATCCAGAAATATAACATCAGCAGGTTTATGACAGCATATATGTGCATGTGTATATTTCTTATGAACACTACAACATGCATAGATGACATACTCATTGATAAAGTAAGAATACAAAATACAGTAATCACAGAGATTAGACTGTACCCAGCGGAGGGTCCCATGCCGAGGGCATCGGAGGCTCTATTCGCACTAGTCGACATAGTGCGTTGCTCAAAGTCGCGGACTACAGTCGATACAGGAAGATGTTCGCAGTGCAGTCCCACGAACGGATCACCGGGAAGAAGACGCATTGATGTTCTAGATAGAAGATGGATCTTAGAACGATCTCCAGTAGGAAGAAGATGGACGAGCAGTCGCGGATCGCTCCCCAAAAACCTAATCGCCGCTCACCCCATGCAGGATTCTCATGCGGACGTGGGTTCCGGAGGCACCTACTCTCCCGCTCCTCCATGCGCGCAGAAGTACGGGACGGGGAAGTCAGAAGGCTGCTGATCAGTGGTTCTCTCGGGAGTGGTTGTGGAAGAGAGGATCTGGACTGACGAAAGACAGGATATATGGCCAGCGGAGGGTAAGGAGACGAAGGCAGCGGAGAATCCCAGGAGACGGGAAGCGGAAGCGGAAGGGACGGTAACCTCCACCATCAAGGGAGTAACTCACGTGATTATATGGATTAAGTGGCAAAAGACTGGCCATGCCCACCCGCTCGCCGCCTGCCTGCCACGGCCCGGTCAGCGGCGGCGTGCGCGCGCGTGTGGCACGCCTTTATTCTTTTCTCAGCTTCTCAATTTAGATGAATAATTTCCAACCATATAAGCTAAGTCAGCGTTCAGTCAAAATCCCATATGGTATTAAGCCATTCAACACTTAATGTTACGTACCATAGAGTTTATTTGATTTATTAAATATTATATGAGCCAACCCCATATTATATCCAACATGTGGACGGAGCGGTGCTTGGGACTTGGATTTGTGCGGGCCAACCGATTTTTATATACTATATGTATGTGAAAAAGAGAACGCGGCAGTATATATATAACAAATAAAAGAAAGGTTACACCACAACAATGGCAGGTTAATTAAAGTAGCAATTGACGCGCGATGTTGGTGGACTGTGAGACGATCTTGCTCGTCGGATCCCCCATCCAGCGGCGCACAAAAAAAGGTCTCTTTTCTCGACAAGTATTTTCCAAAGCCAAATTCACCTTTTGTGCCAAAAACAGATACTGCCTCTCCTTCTCCTTAAGGGCTCGTTCGGTTAGGGGTGGATGAGGCCAGGAATTTTTCCAGCTAATCAAACCTTGTATAAATTAACTAGCAATTCCGGCGGGAATTTTTCCTGAGAGCCATTCCTCGTGAAACGAACGGGCCTTAAAGCAATTGCAATTACAGTTGCTATAGGCCTCTCCTCCCACTTAATTTTGGTACTTTTATTTCGAGGTTGGAAATGAATCCATATATCTTTGCGACAAATATGGACAGATTTGTCTGGCTATTCCGTGACGCAAGTATAGTCTGGTAGCCTCCCGAAATTTCTTGGCTAGTTGTCGGTTGTCGCTCATGCTCATCTCGTGCTTGTTTCATGAATCTTTGATTGGGTCGTGTCGTGCAGGGCTGTAGGATCACTGAATTATATTTCTTAACAATAACTGTCAATAATTCGATTTTTTAAGAGATAATATTTGGTATTTCAGCTTACATATATATATATATATATATATATATATATATATATACATATAATAACTTTATAAGCTGGCACGGAGTACTTTTGCAAAAGTATGTGTGCCTGTACCTTTAAATTTCCTTACGACACGATGCGGTCGGTGATGGGGCTCAAGTCTGTTGGCATTCGCTTTCAAAAGCATAGGAAATTTTGCTCTGTCCTTGACTTATCAGATTTCTTCTGCCTTTTGTATCTTCTTGATTCTTGACTTATTATAAAATAAAACGTGTCTCACACTCTCACCTCTTGTTTAATCACGTCTCTGTCATACCGAATTGTACACGTATTTTTAATATATACAGGAACAGCGTTGAGCCACTGATCTATTGAAAATACGTACTCTCTCCCTGCTGGTAACCCAAGTCCAAGTGACACGGTCTCCAAGTATAATTTTGACTTCTTGTTTTTTATAAAAATATTTTTTAAGACAAATCTATTCATAATATGATTTTCACATTTTCAAACTCAACAACTTAAAAGTTATCCATGTTTTATATTCCCAATGTTTTGATCCAAACTTTATCCAAAACAACTTGAATTACCGGTACGGAGGTGTATGTATACGGAGGTGTATGTACTTATACCTAGTGCGATACTTTCTAAAAGCCCGTTCGGCTGGTCAGGCTTGGGCTGATTTTGGATGATTCTGGATGGTTCAATAGTATTCTGGAAAAGAGAATAAGCTGAAACAAGCTGAAACCTCACCGGCCGAACACCCTAGGTAGTTACCCCAGTAGTAGTGCAGTAAGCTTTGCAAATAACTTCCGAAGGAAATGATTGACTTGGTAAAGCTAAATCGTGAAACCGGTTTTATGCTAGCCAATGATATGCAAATAACTGTACGGTATGGTGGTATATGTATTTGTTTTGGACATGTTTCTGGTACTATCTCTAGTGATAGTGAACCATTTTTTTGACAAACGGTTAATAAGCGTAAATGAGTACATCTACTGAGCTTTCAGAGTGACAGGGTGGACCCAACAGGAAACTCAGTCAGAGACCACATTGGAAATTCATTTGGAAATCTTGAAGCTTTCTTAAGCATCAAGCCCTCAATCAGCGCTCAAGGGGGGCTACGGCTACTATCAAATCATTAAGACGCTCAAGTTTCAGCATTGACTGGACCATATATAGAAGTGTAAGCATCGTCGAGTCGTCGTCCTGTGATGCTTCTGCATCACGGTTCATCGCCGTAGTTTCAGGCAAAATCTTCAAAGACTTACATGTCCAAGCATTCGACGGTCAGAGAGGCCTCCACGGCAATTCTGTCGCAATGACAAAATACAGATTACGGAGTGATGGGATGATAATAAAAGAGACAAACTTGAAGCGAATTCAGACCTGACGACTACTGTCCACCTCTATATCTTGCTCACTCCAATGCATCGTTGCCCATGCTCCTTATGCGCTCGAATTTGTCGCATCTTATTACTTGTGAACTTTTGTCCGAGGCATTCACCTATCACAAATGCCCTGGGCGGGCTTATTAGAAAAAACGCCCGTAAGCCGCCACTGAAGCGTGTGATTTATGAAGGCTCTAAAACGGCCAATAACTAGTTCACTGAACTTGGCATTTGGGTACAGGGAATGAAGCATTCCCCTTGGTCCTAAAAAACAAGGTTTTAGGCCTTGTTTAGTTTCTCCCCCTAAAGTAGACTTTCTATCCCATCGAATGTTTAGACATATACACAAAGTATTAAATATAGACTAAAAAATGACTAACTGCATAGTTTATGACTAATTTACGAGACGAATCTTTTAAGCCTAATCAGTCTATAATTTGACAACGCGGTGCTACAATAGCACATGCGTTAATGATGGATTAATTAGGTTTAATAAATTTATCTCGCGGATTACTGACGGATTCTGTAATTTATTTTTTTATTAGTATCCGAACACCACATGTGATACCCGATATGACACCTTAAAACTTTACACCCTGTATTTAAAGGCCTCGCTCCCCCTCCCGGTGGAGGCTGCATGAGAAAAAGTGATCATCAACACAACATATCAACTAGATATACAATCCTCTATCAAAACCACTACCCTACGCAGACACTGTCCAACAGGAACTTGGACATTCATCCACTACTATGTTGGAGGCACCATGCACCCATGTATACTGTTTAGTATGGATACAGCCTACAGACGTGGAGCATTTGGAAGGATCTTTCTTCGCCTTATCGACCCAATGATTGGTTTTTCGTATGGCCTTGCAGTTCTGTTTCCAGCGGTATGTCATTCAAAGAATCTTTAAACAAAATAAAACCCTCAAATGTCCTGTTCCAAAACACTACAAAAAAAAAAAACAAAAACAAACATGATTGAGAAGATATCAACCAAATACTCCTAATTAGAAGAACAAATATCTGCACAGGATTATGGAAGGACGAGTTCAGTTGTCAAGGTATTTATATGCATGATGTCTATGGTTGAGCTGTTCCGCATTAGAGCTAAACAGAGTGCAACACATGTATATAACAAGAAAGAAAAGGCAGCAGCCATATGCAGAAGACCAGGGGTGAATTTGTTACTTACACTTTACAGGAAAGGTCGTAAGCTAAGCAGTATAATCATGTCCATCTGTACATGGCCAGCTTATTTCACTTGTTCAGTTCTCGAACCAACGGCCTCCAATATATCTTCACTGCTGCCTTCAGCAACTTCCATTTCCTTCACCTTCTCAAGCTGCCTAAGGAGATCCAACCTATCGGGAGCATATGTGGACGGGATCTACACGATTGCAGATACAGAAAATTGGGATTTATATAACAAATGGCAACAGGGGGAAAGTAGCGTGTGAACGTAAACTACATACCATCGATGGCACATATCTCTGGATGAAAGCCAAAATAGCAGCATGACCAACAGCGGTGAGCTGGGACAGAAAGGCAATTGTCAGAATGCTCCAACAGTAAACACACCTTACAGTCGATAGATTCACAGGTCAGAGTATATGATTGATATCACTCTTGGACACAACAAAATATTTTGCCATGGCAATTCAAACACCAAAATGAGTCTTAGTAGCCCACAGTCCACGCGGATAAGGTAAAAGGCTAAAAGGATTACTCCAAACAAATTAAATGAAATGATAAAGTGGACCTAATAAGCCTCTACTTGTTAAAGAAGTAGGAATACAAGTACAAGAAAGACTCACTGGCAAAAGCATGAGTATTCCTATAGGAACAACAGATGCCAAATCCGTCAGGGTTCTTTGAAGAGCCTGCTTTTCCTTCTGAGTTAGTTCATCCCCAATAAGAGCTCTTTTTAGCAAACCCATAGCAGCTCCTGTATCAATTGCTAAGAGTTGTGTCCCCTGCAACACAGTCTGCAGAAAAATATGAATAAGAAACAAGAAGTTTTTTATAACTAGTACAATGGAAGTATGGAGCTAACAATATTGCGATGAGCGCCTTTGGTTTGGCAAATAGGCTTTTGGATAAAGTTAATTCGATTATTCAACCCCCTACTACAATCTTTCAAAATGATACCATGCCTTGAAGTGTCATTATTGTCAACCACAACAGAGGAAGAAAACCTTGCAATTACTACTATGGGATCTTAGGTTTACATGGTCATACCGTTGTAGTCTCCTTGACCTTCTCCACTGATTTAGTTATGACATTTTCTTTCTTGGTAGCCTGACCGGAAGGAACTGATGAACCAGGCGATGGCGCAGTTGTTTCGTCTGCGACAACCATCTCCTGGAAAACAGGACTTGACTTAATAGACAATTCTTTGAAAAGGAAAAAAATTGTACGCATTGAAACCAACCATTGTGGTTAAGAATCATAACTCAGAAAACAACAGAACTAACAATACAAGATGCAATTAAACTCATAACGTTTACAGAATCACTGCTGAGGTCCTGTTCCAAGAGTTTGCTCAAATACTGAAGAACCAGTAATTTGCTATTTCAAGATCCTGTTAAACAAGCATACCTCCTCCTTTTGAGCTTCATCTGCACTCTTCTGCACTCGCTTTTCTAACTCAATCAGCTCACGCCTTAACTGTTCAAAGCGGAGGATGTCATTTGACTCCGCATCTTTCTTCTCCACATTGGCGACAGTGCCCTTCATCAGCAATAAAAATGGGATAATACCATAAGATTAGGAATACGCTGCAATAAGAATCTTAAGAGAGAAAATTAAATGGTATTCTTTTGAAGACCATAATTATTTTTCAGTAATTAATTAGAGCCATGGTCAAGGACTGTTCATTAAACAAGGATGCATCTTGGAAATCACTTCACCGCAAAATGCTGGTGTGTTCTTTAATGCACAAAACAAACTGCAAATATACAGTACAGCATACATACATCCTGATCTGCAAGAGCTGGATCAACTTTCTTTCCCAAAGACCGACCAAAGAAGTCCCAAAATGGACGGCGTTTATTATCCACCCTGACAAGAGAAATAGGAAACAACTGAACAGGTCTGCTTTACTACCCCGAAATCACATAAGCTATCACAACCATGTTTGAATTAGTTAATTAGTATTAGTTACAAGAATACTCCACCTGCTTCCTGATTTTTGTGGTGCTGATGTATCGTTCGTCCTGCTACCTGTCTTTACACGTCCTTCCTCTGCAGGTGCATCGGCCTAATAAACCATAAAAAAAAAGCACATTTACCATGATTGCAAACTAATTCTAGTTCCAACTGTAGTGCAACCAAGTATGCAGTTTGGCATGTACTGTTTCCAACTGGTACATTAAGCACATAATAATCTGATATCATTATGCTGTAAAACACCACCAGAAGGATAGACAGATGGTGACCGCTGCTTAGCATTAGAAATTACACTTAGGCCCATTTGTTTAGGCTTTTGATTTAAAAAGCTGGCTTCTATGGGATGTCTTGTCCATTGGCTTTTGAATAAATATAAAATGTATAACCCTCAGAACAGATCCCATAGAAGCCACCAAAAGCCAGCCTGTTCGCTTGCTCGTATACGATCGTGGATTATAAGCTGGAGCAGTATTTTTCTCTCACACCAAACCAGCCAGCAGTAAATAATCCACGATCGTTTACGACGAAACGAACAGGCTGGCGGCGTCTTCAGACTTGCTTTTGGCCTCTAATACCAATACAGCGCTTCTCAAAAACCAATTTCAAAATCTAGCGTTTTGTTTCACCTTCTGCCTTTTGACCAGAAGACAAAAGCATAAGCTGAAACCAACAGGCCCTTAAGAGAGGATTACAAACATTGACGGGAAATTACATTGAGCTCCCATTGCTTAATTGAAAATAGATGCATCTGATGTGATGCTATCACTAGCCAATGCAACTAAATCATATTTTGGCTAAGATAACAACAGAAGCAAACTTATGCAATTCATGAGCTACAGTAATCGGAGTAACCGTTCTCGCCTGGCAGTATCCTGATGGACTGACCATGATAAGTGGGGTGCACTGGAAATCCATAAAAGGAACTCTTCCCAATACAATGAGATCAAAGACTTGTAATTGTAAGAATGCATGGCTATCCTTTATTAGAAGCAACATGTGTGGGTAAGAGATACTGAAAATAAAAGAAAGCCAAAAGGCTCACCTCCAGATATTCTGCTTTTGCTCGAAAGGATGCCTCAAGAAACTCAGCTTCTTTCTTCAGTCTTCTTATCATTTCAAGATCAGAGCATGCAGCCTGTAGATCCTCCTTACCAGAGTTTGAACTGGAAACGTGTAATTCTTGGAGCAAATTTTCTAACTTAACCAAAGCTTCTTCAACACTTTCAAGTGACTGCAATGATTAAAACCGATGTCGTCAACGCTTCAACAACTGAAGATAGCATCTATTTTAGAGGCAACTATCATCGTAAACTTGAAATAAGTAGATGGCATATCCAAAATAGATTTAATTGCAAATGATATCTGTCCACCACATATGCAATTGTCCATCCTTTTACTAGTGAGATCTTTCAATACATCTAAGGGCATGTACAATAGTGCCACCTGGACCATCTATTACATCAGTAAAATCTTAGGTGAAGCAAACTAGGAGAGCATATGATGTATGTAAGTATGTTATCTCTTAGATAAGAGATTGTCTCTTAGAGGTTTGCTGGGTACATAGAGTCAATGCTATACTAGTTCTCTAATTTCTTGTGGAGGCATAAGAAACATACAAAGAAACAGCATTTTATAGTTACCATTAATACCTTTGAAGTCATACTAAGAATTATATCAATCGTATAGAACATAAATTATATCAATCGTATAGAACATAATTTTTTCAGATGTGCAAAAATGTGAAAATATATTAGCAATTCTTAAAGGCATTCCGCAATAAATACCTTGTCAAAGGAAGCTAACTCTGTTCCAGTATCTAATTCTTCTTCAGGTTCTGGGAAGCCACAGCCTTTTGACATATTATTTCTGCAACATGTTTAGCAAACAAATAAATCTACTGAGTGGTAGAGAACAAACAATTCAAGCTCCTGCTTAACGCTTACCTTGATATGTCAAGCTCCTTCATGCAGTCACTCAACATAGCATGTCTACAATTATTAGCATGCAGTAGAAAATTAATCACTAATCACAAATCCATATCTGCTTTTTCAAAAAAAAAAACATAAAAACAAATCCCTATCTGCAAACAAGAGAAAGATAAGCATTGTCGTGACCAAATAATTACATACCCCTTAGAAAGGAATTTTGCTGCCTTCACATTTGCAGGGTTCTCAAGCCATGAGCTGTACTTTATAAAACTAGCCATCCAGTAAGAGCACACATTTAGGACTCTTGATATGACTTCTCCTTTAGACACGTCTTCTCTACCTTCAGTATCAGTTTTTGCACTTGGAATATCATCATTGTAAAAAGGAAGCCACTCGAGCTCTTCACAGACTACCTGAACGTAAGAAAGGCACATGAACACTGAATGCTGAGTAGCATTAGAAGCTCAGTATATTGCCTGCATACTGACCTCCACATACAGCTGATATGAACTAATCGAGGACAGCTGTGGATAATATAGTACACTCCCACCGATAAGATACCTGGGTTATTGTAAGCCCATGATTCAGTACAGTAAATCATATTTGGGTAATAAAGAAGGTATATCATCTTATTAACTGAAACGTCATTTCAGTGAGAAAATGGAAAAATATAAATTCACATAGATCATACCTTACAATACCATTCAGTGAATCATCCAAATCAGTCAGACCCTTGGAAGACAAATATCCTTGTGTGCTTCTACCCAAAGCAATGAAAAAACCAAATATTGCAAGATCCTTTTCCAGAACCTGCAATGAGGAATAAATAACTATATAAATTTGAAGCAAAGGACGAGATTTCTATGACTAGATGAAAAGATCACTTTTAGTTTCAACCTCAATACTTTCACTTGTTGTCAGTCTTGACCATATCTTTTCACGATCAAGTGCCCGGAGTAATTGTTTCTGAACCAGTTCAATCCAAAATGATATCTCAAGTCCATGATCATTACCAAGTTTAGGAACAGCAGCACGAGGACCAAAATTATACAAAAATTCTCTCTGAAGGCCAATATCTTTCGTCAAGTTATATGCTTTACTTAGAGGGGCAAACTCAAGAAGCATATCCATGAATCGACCAATAATATCAGGCACCATTGAAGAAAATTGCTGACAAGAAACTTTTGCTGATCCAAGCTTTGTGATTGCAGCAAGACAGATCAAACCTAGCATAAGCAGAGAAAGATCACTTTCACTAGTATTCATTGGCTCGCCTTCACGGCATCTGACAGCAAACAAGAGAAAATATCAATGAGTCTTGTACTAGTTACTGGCTATGAGCATGTTACAGTCCTAAAGATAGAATAGAACTTACATTGCTGTAGCAGAGTTAAACATTGGATCATTTTCAAAAATGTTTACAAATTGTCTCACCACCAAAGGATTTTGATCGGATGAATACCATTCATAAAATGTAGGTTCCCTCTTAGACAATTCGTTCTTGATAACACTCTCGAGGGGGGTGAGCAGGCGGGACAAACTGCAATCAAATAAAACATCACTGAATAGACACCCAACAAATGGAACAAATCATAACAGAGAGGATGAATCCAATGTCACTTGAACATACTACAAGCCTACAAGTAAAAGCAATCAATACGATACAGATTCATCTTCATTTATGCAGCTGCCGACTAAAACCTAAATGAATTATGAAAACAACACATATTTTAGTTAGCACCGTGATAAAATAAAGCTATTCCTGATGCTTCAGCTTTGGCAGAAGTATGCATGCTAAATCCATGCAAGACATTTAAAAACTCTTTTGGTTAACTATATGTACCCAAAGTGAATAGAACTAAGGCACCAAGACCTTCATGTTAATAATTTAACAGCATTCTACCTAGTCACATATTGTTTTACACTCTTTTCGTTAATATACTTCAGTTATGTGAGTTTGCCAGTTTGCTAATTGAAAATTGCTGGACTACTTCCGGATAAAAAAAATGCAACTACAACTTAGCACTATAGACCTCAGCAGTAACTTGTTTCTCACTGAGAGTAAATTTCCAATTAGAATTCAACCTCTTCTGAGATCAATCAGCCAATAAATCAAAAGGCATACTTAAATCTTATCTTAACAATTTAATTTAGATGTAAAGGAACTTTTAAAATAGGACGTTGCTCCCAGAAAACTTCAATGCAAGGGATATCATATACTTAGAAACAAATGAGTCTGCTCCAAAACAACATTTAAGCAGTATGATATGAAAGCAAAGGAAAGGGCTAGAAGGTAGACCTCCGTTGAACAAACACATTAATATCTCTATCTCTGCCATTCCCACGAGATGAAACATCAATAACTGCTTGCAACAATGAGTCTACAGCAGCCTGCAAACATTTTCTGTAAGATTTCAGTGAATGGAAAATATGTATCTCACAGGAATTTTGGACTATGGCGAACACAACAGCAGTGAGTGTGTTGAAGATATCGTATAAGAACAAAGAAACATTGACTCAAAGCAAGTTCAGTTATGGTGCTTGGCTCTAAGCTGGTTATAAGTAGCAGAATCTTAACATGTGATTAAACAAAGAACATTCCAAGAGACATTTATGTTTCGTTTCAGGTACACTATAAACCTAATCTTTACCTTTTTCATGACTTTAATATTGTGTTGATATAGTAAAAAACATCAGAATGACGAGATAACAATGACTGCAAATGTTCTGTTTCTTCATGTGAATACTGAATAGGGGAAAATGTACGTCTGCAGAATGTTCAGTACTGTACCTGGTAAGACAGTGATTTTATCCAAGCATTGTTCTCAACACCCAACCATGTCTTTGGAAACCACGAGCTCTTTGACGATTTGCTGTGCTCTATGAAAGCCAACTCAATAGATCTTGCAGCATCATGTACTGACTGGACGAGTCCATTGCTGATATCTTCACTCTGCAATGCTTTATTCAATTTCAACCTTATTTCATCAATGTTGCTTGTCGAACCAACTTGCGCAGCTCCATTAACAGATACACGGTTGCCATCATCGTCAGAAGCCAATGGAATAATGTGAACCATCCTTCTAGTTCTCTGGAAGAGTCCCTTGTGTCTCCGAAACTCCAACCATCTAGCACTGTGGATGGTCCTATCACACTCCGACGGTGAGTTCCTCAAGTAGCACTTCCTCTTTGAAATGCGGGAATGGAATTTGTAGCTCTTTACATCAACAATGCTTCTACATACGAATCTGAAACCATATACTTTCTCCAGAGTATGAACCTTCGATGTGCTGCAAACACAAACCGTTTGAACCATCAATACATCAAATCTGAAAAAATGCACTAGAATTCAGCTATACCAAGATCAGAAACTCTTGATATCAATATCTATAACTATATCTATATTCTATATTTCTATATATCTTATAATCATAAACCTAACTAGAATTCCATCTCAACATGCAAGTCATCCACATCAGCAACTCACTAGAGCATGCAATTATGGCTCTATCTCTTCATGCAAGCTATCTACGTCAGCAAGCTGCATTCATCCACTAACATACATTTATTTGTTCACATCAGCAATACCATAATATCCACAAATTCATTCGCGATTCCTGCAGCAATGCACAGTCTATCTTCTAGTATCATCAATTGATAATCGCAGGATTCCCATCGACTAGCCCAATAAATCAATGTCAAAGGCAAGCTACTATTTAAGACAGAGACAGCAGTCCCTAATTACAAGTGAGAGCAAATCCGATGGGATATAAAGTCACGTCACTCGGAGATCAGTATAATCTCAATGAATCAGACAGAAATCTAGCAGAGCATCTGAAATTGACAAGCCCCCAAGTCGGTTTCAAGGTACTCCCCGGCTGGAAGCTCTGGTGTCTGAGACCACCGAAATGGTACATTCACACAGTTCCTCCAGCCGCGCAGCGCCGATGCATGCGCGCAATTCCACGACCAACTGAACCAACCCCACGATTACAACCAACACATTCGTCCAATCCATCCGCTCACGAGCGAACAAGCCAAACGCCCGAATCGTGGCGCCTAACAACAGCGTAAGCGGGAGAGTAGACGAACCTGGCCGTGCACCTGGGCTCTCCGCCAGCGCCGAGGGGGAGGTGGCGCGGCTGCGACGCCACGGCGGTCGCCATCGGTGGGGGGCGGCAGCTGCTGCAGCTCCTGCGCGCTTGTCGCCGGCGGCGGCGCGGGGCGCGTCACGACAAGGCGGGGACGGGAGAGGGATAGGGTTTATATGGTGACGGGGAGGTGAGCTAGCGGTCGAGAGGAGTGCGAGGACGAGGAGGAAGAGCGGGAGGCCACACCGCCAGGAGTGTGAGGACGGGGGAAGGGAAGGCGAGGAGGGCCCCGGAAACGATAGGCGCTGGACGCGGCCATCGGTGCCTTTGCCGGGACGCTTCACGCGGACCAACCAACAACCAGACCGTTTCCTTTTTCCTTTTTCTATTTCCCTTTTTTTCAACTCTTTCTTTTTTTATATAGATATTCCATTACTCAACCATATATCAGCTAACAGCCTATTCGTTGCCGTGTCGTAAACGATTTTCAATCGAAACAGTATTTTTCTCTCACACAAACCAGTCAGCAGTACTTCTTCACGAACCAGCAACGATACGAACCAGCCAACCGAACATGCTATTAATCGCTTGACAACTCGACTAGAGCCCGTAGATAGACAACCCTTAGCCTGTTCGGTTGGCTGGTTCGTATCGTTGCTGGTTCGTGAAAAAGTACTGCTGGCTGGTTTGTGTGAGAGAAAAATACTATTCTAACTGAAAATTTACGATCGTTTACGATAAACTACAGCCAAACGAACAGGCTCTCTGCTGTTTCGGCCTTGGGATTCGCCCATCCCATGTTTCTCGCTTATTATCACCTGTGGATGGAAGTGTGGTCTTTTACCCGCTTTCTTTTTATTGGATAATATGTAAGGGACTTTGAGCCGATCATCTTCTTCTTGGCAATCTAATCTGACATGACATCGCTAATGAGCTCACTCCAATATTTCCGTCACTCTGACGATGACTAAAGCTCCAGTTGTAGAACAATATCGTAGCAACCTTTCATCATCATGCGAAGGCCATTTAGAGAGAAAAAACATATTATTAGGATAAAGTATGGTGCAGATAGAGTTCGTAGTTTGAGTGACTGTATTATTGTGCTGGAGTGTATAACTTGGTCTCGATTCTATGGCTTGCGTGAGAGCACGTGCCCTTTCTTTGTGGTTGTGTGTGTGGCAGCATGTGACCGTGTGCGTTCGCGTCCGTTCTTATGTGTGAACTGCGAAGCAAAGCTCTGTTTCTCTACGCACTCCGAATTATGTTCTACGACTATGTCAGTACTTTGGCACTCTCAAATACTGACACTGGAACAATGCGTTATATTATGCAAATAATGCAGTCAAATCTTCGTGAGCTAGTTCTTTAAAAGTAAAGCTTTGAGTTCACTCGTGGCAAGCAGTCAATCTGCCCTCTGGATATTAATGCAAAAGATTTATGGAGCCATTTGAATCGCTTCATTTTAGATGAATTGAAATCTACATAATAGATTAGACTATTTGGATTAAAATTTGACGTTCCATAACTTTTCCAAGCTCAAAAATAAACCTATCTCAAATTCATAGGGTGGGAGATAGAAATGGATTCTATATATCACTATGCTATAATTTTATTCTCCAACTTATAACACACTCTTCAACTCAATTCTCCACAATAAAAAATACAACATATAAGTATGTCCCTTACATGTCTAACAATAAATATATAAATATATTCCATATACAAGTATATTAGCTTAATTAGTCTATGCCTAAATTATAATTATTAAAATGAATTCAATTCCAATGATCCAAATGAGCCCTAAGAAAAATGCTCACACAGAATGTTGTTTAGGCATCGAACATATCCTTTCGACAGGACACACAACACAGTACAGTAGTACATCACGCCACCACTGAGTAAAGCATCAAACTGTCGAAGAGAGCCTAACCTCTGCTTTCCATGAGAATATTTTAGACCCGAGGACTAGTTCCGGCATCAGCATCAACCATGCTGACTCAACATATATATGGCCAAAACTCAGCATCAGAAAGAAAGAAAGAAAAAGCGGTTGCACTGGAATCGACGATTCTATTTACTGCCAGAAGAAACGCAGAGTTAGGCACTCAAGCTTCTGGAGTTTGATCTTGCACGCCGGCACTGTCATTCTGATCCTGCTCCTCTCTCTCGCCAGCACCAGCCAAGCCACTGCCGCTTGCATGATCACTAGAACGGCTTCCATAAACATGCCCCATCTTCAATCGCTTTGTTTCCATGTAGCGCCTATTCTCATTGGTTATCGGTGTCAGCAATGGCACTCTGCCAAGGACACTTAAACCATAACCCTTGAGTCCAGTATACTTCGCAGGGTTGTTAGTCATCAGCCGCATGGTCCTCACACCAAGATCACGTAGTATCTGCAGAGAACAAAGACTAATCAACTCCACAAGAAACCATCTGAAAGCAGTTCAAATGAAAGTGATCTTTACCTGTGCACCTATACCGTACTCCCGAGAGTCAGCAGGCAGCCCTAGCTCCAAGTTAGCCTCGACAGTATCCCGCCCATCATCTTGTAAGTTGTATGCTCGAAGCTTGTGACCCAGCCCAATACCCCTACCCTCATGGCCACGAAGATAAACTACTACACCCCTGCCGGTTTTCTCAATCATGGTCATTGCCAGAGCAAGTTGATTCCCACAGTCGCATCTCGCTGATCCAAATATGTCCCCAGTTAGGCACTCCGAATGCACTCGTACTAAGATATCCTGGCCATCCCCAACATCACCCTGCATGAGTGAAAAGTATTCGTTCTAAAATTCCAAACATATTGCTGGGGGTGGGGGGGAAGACTAGGCCATGCTCATCATTTAGACAATCACTAAATTCGAAAACAGAGGAGATGTTTTTAGTTGTCTGCAAGCAGACCATATCCGGGATACCACCACAAGATTAAAATAATAATAATCAGATCTTTTACTCATCCATCTAATGGATGTAGCTGGCAAAATGTCTTGTCATAATGTGGTGCATTTGGGAGCAACATTTTCACACCCTTCAGCACATAGCATGTGATTTTACCTTTCTACATCATGCAATGAGGTCCTTGTTTTTCAAAGTTCCTAAGCTGCCCATGCAACATTCAAACTTTTTGAACCTGATGTTTGAAGTGGTAGCCATCATTCTAATGAACATAACATTTAGTGTAGCCATCATTCTGCTGAACATAACATTTACTGACCACTGAGGTATGCATACCTTCACCATGGCTATGTGTTCCATCCCATCAATAAGAGATCTATAGCAATAGGATTTAAACGAACCCCATTGTAACTGTAATGGTGTAACACAAACGCACTCTACCAATCTGTCTCTCTTTCTCCTATATCTGCAAATGGGAATGTTCACAGCTTAGAATTACAATGCAAGACTATCATAAAAAAATGCATCTAAGTACAATCATCCCTCGATTGCAGCTTTTATTTTACAAAAGAAAAGAAAAGTTCGCAATATGGGCCTACACCTACGATGAAACATATATTTAACACAAATATACAAAATGGCCATAAAAATGGGGAGTTTTACTTATCATTTGTCATAAAACAGTTAGGATCCTAGGATCCAATATATAATAGACTGTCTAAATCAATGAAGAATGTTTTGTCCTTGAAAAAGAACTGCCACTTGAATATGTCAAGACAAAGCTAACCTTATCAGGTCTGCGATTGATATTATCTTCAGGTTCTCCCTCTTAGCAAATTGTTGCAGTTTCGGTAACAAAGCCATGGAGCCATCATCATCATCAACAATTTCACAAAGAACTGCAACAGGAGGTAACCCAGCTAACATGGCAAGGTCCACCGATGCTTCAGTATGTCCAGCCCTTTTTAACACACCACCTTCTCTGTATTTAAGAGGAAAAATATGTCCTGGCCGGTTGAAATCCTCAGGTTTGGAATTAGGAGACGCAAGTGCCAGTATTGTGTTTGCCCGATCGTTTGCTGAAACCCCAGTAGTTGTTCCCTCCTTGGCATCCTAAAAGTGTTTAGCAGTGAAAATAAGAAATGGAGGGATAAAACACAAAATGCAATCAAGGTGTTAAGCGCAAAATGCTTTCTTTCAAAACCTGATAGTTTTAGTTTATACTTCCCAAAGTACAATTAGCACAGTTTGCACTCTTTTCCTGTTAATACAAACTTATGCAAGTGTTCTTATTCTACAAAAAGAAAAGGCTAAAAAGGAAAAAGCCGTACCACTGAAACAGTGAAGGCAGTTCGCAGTTTCTCTTCATTTTCCTTTGTCGTCACCATAAGAGGAAGTTGTAGCCTTTCCAGATCCTCTTCTTTCATGCTGACACAAACAATCCCAGTGCCATGCCTCACTATAAAAGCCATAGCCTCAGGTGTGACCTTTGATGCTGCCATTATAAGATCACCTTCATTCTCTCTATCCTCATCATCCACAACAATGACATACTGCAACATAAACTCAGTTAGAAATTTAGAGATGTAATGGAATGACTGGCATAACCACACAAATATCAATAAATGCGAATTTGGCAATCAGGACATACTTTTCCTTGATGAATGTCCTCAATAGCTTCAGGTATAGATGAGAAACCTTCTGTAGGGAAGTCTAGGTCAAGCTCATCGTCATCAACAGAAAAACCATCAACAACAGGAGCCATATCAGCTGCAATGGTCCCAAGTGCAACAGCATCTGCTTGAACTGCATTAGATGGGTTGGCCTTCCCATTTATAATAACATGCTCTGATGAACCACCCACAGCATGAGATATATGGAACTTTCTGAGTCGGCGGGTATTTTCCAAGCAAATTGATCCGATTGTCCTTAAACTGTTTGATGTAGCACTTGGTAAAAGCGAAGCATCACAACACAACCTAGAAGTCCTGGAGTGACCATAGATGTTGTTTAGCCATGAAAAGTGTTTTCCACTACATGAGTCAATTTAAAAAAAAAAATTAATAATGAAACAAGCAATTATTCCCAAAAACTAGAGGCCACTGCTGTAGACACTTTCAGGCCGATATGTTTGCAAAATTGCAGTATCAAAATTCTTGCCAAGGCTCTGACAAGAAGACTTCAGAAAGAAATCAGAAAGCTAATTGATCTCAACCAATCAGGCTTCCTCAAAGGGCGGTCTATTTCTGAGACCTTCGTTTTTGCGGCTGAATTGGTACAAACCTGCAAGAAGAGGAAGCTGACAACTTTGGTTCTGAAACTAGACTTTGCAAAGGCCTTCGACACAGTAAATTGGGTTGGGCTGGATCTTGTTTTGCAAGCCCGGGGCTTCTCTGTAAAGTGGAGGAATTGGATTCAGTCTATTCTGTCTTCTTCCAGATCTGTTGTGCTCGTAAATGGTTACCTGGGCCCATGGATCTCTTGTAAACCGGGACTCCGACAGGGAGACCCGTTGTCACCATATCTGTTGCCGACACCCTTCAAGCTCTCATCAAGAAATATGCACAAGACATCAAACACCCGATAGATAGCTCAGCCCATTGCGCCATGCTTCAGTATGCCGATGACATGCCTATTGTCACCAAGGGAGAACTCCGTGGAGTTCAAAAGCTGAAAGAAGTCCTTGATCTATTTTGCGGCAGCAACGGGACTGACAATCAACTACAACAAAAGCACAGTAGTGCCCATCCATCTGGATGAAAACTTGCTTCAGCGGTGCATTGGTGTTCTTGGGTACAGACAGGAATCTTTCCCCCAGAACTATCTGGTCTTACCACTATCCTCAACAAAACTTCCAGCATCAGCATTCTCAACTTACATCGACAGAACGGACAAGTTTTTGTCTTCCTGGCAGGCAAAACTGTTAAACACTATGGGCCGTGCTGTCCTCATCAACTCAGTCCTTGACTCTCAGCTAGTCTATGTGATGTCCTCAATGCAAGTTCCGCCTATGGTGATCCAACAAATTGACAAGCGATGAAGGGCTTTCCTTTGGGCAGGAGATCCTCAAGCTATAACTTCAGCTAAATGCCTTGTGGCTTGGCAGAATGTCTGCACCACCAAGGACTTGGGGGGGCTCGGCATCAGAGACTTTGGGACTCAAAACATCTGCCTGCTACTTAAGTTGGTACACCGACTACACTTCGTGGACTCCTCAGCCTGGGCACAGTGGGTAAGGCAGCCTGCAAGCTTAGCAAACCTAAAAGGGGATATGTGTGGGCATCACTGGGAAACTCTGCAGGCTATCCTACCTTTATACCAGGTCATTACCACAGTGCAGCTTGGTGATGGAGAAACCACCCTCTTCTGGGCGGATTTTTGGTCTGGAGATGATTATCGCTCAATCGTTTCCCCGCTCTGTTCAGTCACTGCACACAGAAGGAAGCAACGGCACGCCACGCCATCCTATCAAATCTTGAACATGCCTTTGTTAACAGGTTATCTACTCAAGAACGAGTGGATTTGCAGCAAGTAAGAGTGATTATTGCTCAATCCTTTCTCTCAGCAGAACAAGATCGGAGACTGTCCCCTTTTGACTTGGGTCAAGGAAAACTCGAAGCGTCTGTGACATACAAGCTATTAAAGGCCAAAGGGGCACCCTCTGACCAAGCTGCGGATTTCATTTGGAATAATGCTACGCCTCCTAGAGTTCAGCTGTTCATGTGGCTGTGATCAAGGGAAGAATTCAGTGCCGGGCCAACCTATTCAAGAAGACCATCGTTGATTGCCCTTCCTGCACCTCCTGTGGCTATTCTGAAGAAACTACAGAGCACCTGCTCTTTCATTGTGGTCCTGCGGCTCACAATTCTGGAGCGCCATTGGGGCCTCTTTACCGCAGACGGGGATACGGTCTAGTGACATACACACAGCCATCAAGATCAATACTGTGCCCGCAAAGCAACACAGCATGTTCATCACCCTATGCTGCTGGCAGTAACGGAAACGACGAAATGGAATAGTCTTCCGAAACGAACCGCTCTCCCTACGACAGCTTCTGCTTTCATGGAAGGTGGAAGCCAAGCTATGGCAGGCAAGGCTGCTGAGAAGACAAAAGCCGATCGCTGACAACTGGTGCAGGCTTTTTGAAGCCTCAATTCAAAGCGCAATGTAGACTCTGCTGATTTCAAATGTAAATTCTTTCCCAGAACCTTTGCTATCATGTAAGCCAAAAGGCAAAAAGCTTAACAATCAATGAAATCAGGTGGGGAGTAATCCCCCCCCCCCCCCCCTAATAGGATTTTTTGGTATATAAATGGTAAATAATGGGGGAATTGCATTTTCCCTCACGCAAGTTCGAACAGTGTGAAATTGGGTAAGAGAAACAAAAACAGCTAGTGAGCTATTTATCCATGGTCTTTCCTACTTTACTCGTCTGCTTCTCGTTCTAAAGAGAAGATTGTTTTACAGATCAAGGTCTCTAGCTCAACACAGGAATACTCATCTTATGCACCCAACAACACAAGGCATATGGTGGTAGGATAGGTAGGAACATAATACAAAATGCACAAACCCACCAATCAATCCTAGAAATAGGACCAATTTTCCAGTCTAACAGATCTAAGACCCTAAGGCTAAAACAAAACATACCTGTACCTAGCGACGGAGGCAGCGGTGGGGCTGGGGGGCTCTAGCCCCCCTACCGATCCTGGGCACGTGGAGCCCCCCTAAGCCCTCCCTTAAAATTTTATGCATATATGTATCAGGTAGGAGGGGCTAAGGTTAAGAGAATATAAAAAAGTTCTTTTATTCAGCCCCTCCTAATTTTTTTTTCTAGCTTCGTCCTTCCTGTACCTTATATTGGATACCTGATAACTGACTCACCAATACCAAAATCCATACTCGTATTAGGGTTATATTGGATACCTGATAATTGACTCACCAATACCAAAATTCCATACTCGTATTAGGGTTACTACTGTTCAGAAGTGAATACGGCCATACTGGCCCTAAGATTTTTTTTGTCACTATATAAAGATACTCTTAACTGCATTTTACGCAAGAGATTCCATCATCTGATGCCTGTTCAATGCAAAATTAAGCGAAGTCGGAAGGATTGAGGAACTCGCCGAGCGCACGACGCTGAGGACGGAGGCGCGATTGAAGCCATTTTTTTTTCGGTGAGCGGACCCTTCCGATTCGCCGCGAAATTCCGCACCCGCGCCAGGAATTCGTGGCGAGTGGCGAAGCGAGCCGCGGCGTACTGCGAAACTCCGCTCGCGCTGCGCGGGGGCCGGGGGAGGGGGTGCGGCCGAGGAGGATGGGTAGAGACGTCACTCGAGAAGGCGACTCCGCTCGCGCTGCTCGGGTGGGGAAGGAAGACGTGGTGGGGGCTGAGGTGGATGGGTGGAGACGTCACTCGCGGTAGATAGGATCGAGTCTTTTTTTTTCATTTTGAGAAAAGAAGAGATATGGTGAGTACAGAGCGAAAGCGCCGTGGCGAGCTATGGGCCGTAAGGTCGCTAGAGGCTGCGAACGTGCCGCTCTGCTAGGCCTGGTAATGGTATCCATATAAAGGCCCCGCGCAGATTGTCCATGCTGGTCCAACATTAGCCCATAAAGTGAGAATCCGACATTAGTTAGCCCATAAAGTGAGAATCCGGCGGCCTACTTGTCCTTGGTTTGGAGTGGAGCAGTTGACACCATTTTTTTTGTCTTTTTTATCTCGCACGGCACGTGTTGACACTTGACAGGTTGTAGTCCAGAAATTTGTTCAGTTCAAGCCTAAAAATCCTGGCCAGAACCGTCCCCACATATCGAGCTCTGGCTTTGTATCTTTTGAGTGTGAAGGTAATTAGAATAGATATCTTTTGCCACAACAATTTCTTGGAGTTTATGTTTTGACCCGACACAATAAAGACCATAGCTTTTAGACTTAGCTTGGCGGCCTCACACCAAACCTGTCTTTTGTAGTTGGTTTGCCATCACATCAACCAAATCATGAGGTGGAATTACGATAGGACGATGGAAGGTTTATTGGTTGTATTTGGGCTTCAACCCATGTTTGGTTGGATGGACTATGCCTAATGCAGTATTACTCAGCGCAATGTGTTCGGGTGAAGGCTTCACTATCATACTAAGGCCCTATATTGCTCACGGGAAGAGTGTAGGAAAAAAAAGAGGAATTGAGTTCTTATGATTCTATCCACTGTAGCATCATTTAGAATGTAGGAATGAGCATGAACCTTTCCTTTGAACGATAAGAAAGCATGGGTTTTTGGAGGAATGAAACAAAACACTCTGAGCAAAGGTTAGTCATTCCTGCGGTGCTCATCAGCTTGCATGCATGTTCGCAACTAATGAAGCCCGAATTCCTATATGACTTTATCGATCAATAGAGAAGATAACGAAAGAATAAGGCTTGTTGTCCAAAAAAACAAAGAATAAGGACACACTACAAACACAACAATCCCCTCTCCCTCTCACCCCGCATCTAGACTAGATTGCAGTGGTCCATTTCTCTTGCTTGCAGGATAAGTTTCTTTTGCTTCACCATCATCACCATGCACCTTTACCACTACTTAAAACTGTGTTGATTGCTAGTTTAGGTCCGCTCCAACTATTTACCACACACCATCTATTCGACAAAACGCCTCTTCATGTGAATGCTTTTCCAACCTCCCACACTTGTGGCCATGTGTACTGGTTGGTAGCGCTAGAACAAAGCTCATGTGTGCAATGGCAAGCATCTCTACACTTGTCATCAATGCATAAAACCCTAGGTTGAGAGCAATGATAGGGCGGCCTAGCACGAAGCCGCGAACACCTCAAGCTCTGCCACTAAGAATCCGTAGACATAACAAAGGTGAGATGGGCATTTAAGCCGAGCAAGAGTTCACCCCGCGTGCCTTGGTCCTTGAGGACGTCCACCATTGCTTGAAAAAAGATGTCTACCAGATCTTTCCTCGGCAACTATGGTATCAACGAGTTTCTTTTGTTGAACTTTGTGGTGCAAACCGATTCACACAAGCACAACTTGGAGCTAGAGCATGAGGAGGAGAGGAGGAGAAAGTCGACGATGATGGTAAATGATGGGTGAGAATGAGTATGATTTTTGAGAGATGAAATAAGTGGTAAGTTTACCTCTAGCAGTACAAGCAACAAAGTATAATAATAATGCCAACGAAACCAAAACAATAGCGGAACATTAATGTTTACGATACATAATTAATATTATTAAATAGATTATGGAATCTATTTTTATAACAAACTTATTTAAAGATATAAAATTTGTTAATATTTTTTATAAACTTAATTAAAATTCTAAAAAGTTTGATCCACGTAAATAGCATAGTGACACCTAAAAGAATAGATGAGTCAAAATTTACCGACGTCTTCCATGAGACTCTACCAGGATTACCACCTGAACAAGAGGTTGATTTATGCATCGTAAACAAACAACAGATGGAGCAACTAGCGTGAAAGCCATTGCGCGTTTTGGTTTGCTTTATTCGCCATCGTAGAAATAATAAGCAGCTTCCTTTTTTAGGGGGGGCTATCTTGACTCTTTGAGCCTGAGAAGGAAGGGTACCACGTATGACGGAACATGCAGAGGCGGTGACCGCGAGATATATGACGTGGCCACTGATGCACGTCCACGTCCTACCCATTACCGTAGATTCCGCCCAAAATCAACATCTGAACCACACAGCCACACCTGACGATCCCAATCTACCCTCTCACTGCCCATGGGGCCCAGGCCGATTCCTGAAACAAAACCTGTGATGATCTGTCAAACAGAAAGGTTACGGACTTCACAACGTACAGTAGAGAAACTGACATTGTGGTCCCACTAGTACACTTGGACACTGTCCCCAGCTGTCAGGAGCACCCTGACAGATCACGCCTCTCCAGTCTCCCCGTTTTATTAAAACAAAGCAAACAAAAACAAATCTTAGCTGTTGCTCTCCGACGACTGCAGCCACCACTGCCCATCCCGCTGCCTATTCCCGCTCGCCGCCGCCGCCAATGGCGAGCCTCCGGCTCGCCGTCACCCACTGCCCGGCTCTCCCTCTCCCGACCCCCCATAGCCACCTTCGCCGCCGCCATCTGCACCTCCATCCCTACCCCAATCCCCTCTCCCTCTCACCCCGCATCTCCTCCCACCCCTCACCTATCCCTCGCCGCAACCTGCCCCCGCTCCTCGCCTCCGCATCGGCCTCTCAAGCGGCAACCAAGCCGCCGCAGCCGGCGGCATCGGGCGGTGCTAAGCCGCTGCCCCTCTTCATCTCGCTCGCCGCCGGCCTCGCCGTCCGCTTCCTCGTGCCGCGGCCGGCCGAGGTAACCCCGGAGGCATGGCAGCTCCTCTCCATCTTCCTCTCCACCATCGCGGGGCTCGTCCTCGGCCCTCTCCCCGTCGGTGCGTGGGCATTCCTCGGTCTCACCGCCACCGTCGCCACGCGCACGCTCCCCTTCACCGCCGCGTTCGGGGCGTTCACTAACGAGGTCATCTGGCTCATCGTCATCTCCTTCTTCTTCGCGCGCGGCTTCGTCAAGACCGGCCTCGGCGACCGCGTCGCCACCTACTTCGTCAAATGGCTGGGGCGCAGCACTTTGGGCCTATCCTATGGGCTTGCCATCAGCGAGGCTTTCATCTCGCCTGCCATGCCTAGCACCACGGCCAGGGCAGGAGGGGTTTTCCTTCCCATCGTCAAGTCGCTGTCGCTCTCGTCGGGAAGCAAGCCCAACGACCCATCGGCGAAGAAACTCGGCTCTTATCTTGTGCAATCGCAGCTACAGGTAATAAACGCTGCGCTTGAATGCTGGATGATGCAGATGCGTGCAGTTTTATATTAAGATGTTAATAGTCTGATGAATCCCGCTGTTATATCAGATATTCGTGAATGTAAATTGTTTTTATTTTCCCTTTTTTACTATAATCTGTCGCTTCTTTGTCTACCGCACCCTGCATTCGCGTGCGCACTCAAACTAAGTAAGCATTATGATTTGACGCGAAGGGTGCACTTGTAAGGATAATTTTGATGTGCTAAGATACAACCATAATTAATCAATGCAGCAATGAGATATCCATTTGTTTTAGCACAAACTAATTGTGGGTACAGATATTTTTCTTTGAACAAATTGAAATCTCACATTTGAATTGGAAATTAGCCTCAACCTGCAAGTGTTCTTATATGTTGTTTCTGTTTATGTGGACTTGTGTCCTCTGTAGTTGTACTAGTTATGTTTTCGCTTCTTAATCATAGTGTATTTTAAACGTTGATCAATGGATTTACTGTGCTGGTTTCTGATGCTTGATTGACAGGCAGCTGCCAACTCCAGTGCTCTCTTCTTGACAGCGGCTGCACAGAACCTGTTGTGTCTGAAGTTAGCAGAGGAGATTGGTGTTAATATCGGAAACCCATGGATTACTTGGTTCAAGGTTGCTAGCGTACCAGCACTTCTTGGGCTTTTAGCGACTCCTTATTTGATTTACAAAATATTTCCCCCAGAAATAAAGGACACTCCTGAAGCCCCAGCATTAGCTGCCGAAAAGCTAAGGTTAATGGGTCCGGTAACAAAAAATGAATGGGTCATGATTGCAACGATGCTTCTTGCAGTATCACTATGGATTTTTGGGTAAGATTTTTCTTTTTAAAGAGGATTTTTCCCATGAATTGACTTGCAATCTGAAGCTAAACTTTCAGTAACTGAATTTTTGTATTTAGTTTCACCGTTTACACTGTTCTTGGAATCACGCAAGTAAGTATATATACACACAGCACAAGAGCACAAGTATCTTTCTTGACTGGTGCTTGCTGTAGTAGTCATTGTGATAATGTTCACATCACAGAGCATTGAGCAGCACTCAATTGGTGTAAACAGCATTGTTCTGTGTATTTTCCCCAGAAAACTTCCTTTATTAGTCTGTGGTTCCACTCATGATTGTGGAGACAGCTAAAATATTCTCTTTTTTTCTTTATGGCCAAGAGTCAATATGGTTCAAAAGTATTCATTTTTCCTTTTTTATTGATGAGGAACAAAAAAGGGTTATCCTGTTTCTGATATTGCAGGGAAGCTATTGGCGTATCCAGCGTTGTTGCTGCAATGATTGGACTCTCAATACTTCTTCTGCTTGGAGTGCTGAACTGGGAGGATTGTTTGAATGAGAAGTCTGCATGGGACACCCTAGCTTGGTTTGCTATTTTAGTTGGTTTGGCTGGGCAGCTTACTAACCTCGGGATTGTGTCCTGGATGTCGAATTGTGTTGCCAAGGTTCTTCAATCTTTCTCATTGAGCTGGCCTGCAGCATTTGGTGTTCTTCAGGCCTCGTACTTCTTTATTCACTATATATTTGCAAGCCAAACTGCACATGTTGGAGCTTTATACTCGGCATTTCTTGCCATGCATTTAGCAGCTGGTGTGCCAGCTGTAATGTCGGCACTTGCTTTGGCATACAATGCAAACCTCTTTGGAGCACTAACACACTATAGCAGCGGGCAATCTGCAGTATACTTTGGAGGTAATTGTGCTTTTCCACCTCTTTTGTTGAATACATATTTTCCAAGTTTGCTTGCAATCCACCGCGTTGGTTTGGTACCATTCCATACTTGTTTCGAGCCTGGTTTTCAATACCGATTTATGGAGTAGTTAATTAACTGGCTAGCTTCTGCTGGTATTGCAATGTGTAGAACACATTTTGATGCACCATTTTTGTTCTTTTTTGTCGATTCAATTTACTAAATCCTTCTCAAGCATCAATTTCTATTTCGCTAGGTATGGCATTGTATTTGATCATGAAAACTACCTTCATATTTGTGGACACAACAAAATGATAATTCAAATGGAGCCTTATAAAGAAATGAAAGCACAAGCTGCTGCGCATAGACATATGAAGAAAATTCTTTGCTTGTTTTATTAGTTAGGTGATCCTTATAAAGGGCTTTAATAAAGCTTTAATATTTGTTCTGCTGAGTAACCTGATGTTTTCCTTGTGCAGCGGGGTATGTTGACCTTCCAGATGTATTCAAGCTGGGTTTTATAACAGCCGCACTCAATGCTGTAATTTGGGGAGTTTCTGGTGCCTTGTGGTGGAAATTTTTGGGTCTTTATTGAATCTTGGGGCAGTGTAAGTACATGAAAATGGTACCATATATTAAACAAGTAACTCATGATCCACCATCGGAGGTGGGGGTTCATTTTTTCTTCTGAGGTGCCTATGAATGCATAATAACTGAGGAACGCTCATCTTTAAAAAGTTTTTGAGCATGATCATCCTAGAAAGCAGATAGGTTTTCGTAGGTTGCTAAGACCGTCTTATATATCCTTTGATTTGATTGATGTACCATCATATCTCCTCCCTACAAGGGAAATAAATGCATGAGTGACTTTTGAATTTTGATGACACAAATCTTGTATTATATCAAATCCTGATAGTAGATTATGATCACTTAGCTGCAGATCTAGTGGGTGTAAACTTGCATTTGGGATAAAATCACCTAGAACAAGTACAGGAGAAGAGAGGGAGAGAAGAGATGGGGAAAAAGGACATGTTACCGTCCATCCGTAGGCTTGGCAGAGGAGGAGGCCATGGAGTCGGTGGCAAGGTCGACGCCGGGGTGAGTGGCTTCGATGAAGGTGCTGAGGTGCTCATCCCGGCGGCGTAGATCCAGTGGTGAGGGCGGTGGCGAAGGTAGTGGCGAAGGCGCGGTCCAATGGCGGCGACGAAAGCGGTGAAGCTTCCCGTCGCTCACAACGCGCCCTCTCGATCGGACTTGGGTTAGGATGTCGATTGAAACTGGCGGCCACGGTGAACCTTGTGTCTCGAGCCCTAGCCCCTACCTCCTATTCATAGCGCTGCATGATGGGGGCCCACCATCCAGGAGAACGGCTGGGCGCCCCCGATCAGGGCACTAGTCAGGGTGGTGGAGATCAATCTAACATTCTCTCCCTTGATCTCACCTTATGATTTAAACTTATTTCACTTTATTTCTTTCCCATTCCATCACAGATTAGTGCATAGAGCATGCCTCGTCATAACAGTTTGTACCGTTAGGTTAACAGCTACAATACACCTCTCTGTTTTGAAACAAATTTTCCACTAGGCCCTTAGTATCTAGAAATCATAGGCTTTTCGGAAACCCATGTCGACTGTGTGTTCTCTGAATGCACTGGGTGGTTAGCCTTTGATAAGCGGATCCGCAAGTACTTGCTCGGTACTTATATGCTCAATGCTTTCAAAATGATTCTGGATTTTCTCCTTTACAACATATAACTTAATGTCAATGTGTTTGGCAGCACACTTGACCTGTTGTCATAGGAGTTAACTACTTTAAATGGTTATTGTTGTTGTCTACCATTGTTAAATCTGGGTACAAATTCCCTTAACCACCTTTTGCCTGTTCCTGAAGCCTCATGACAAGCAATACTATGGATATCCATCATTGATGATACCACAACTGTTTATTTGAAGCTTTTTCACAATAAAACTCCAACTGCGAGTGTTAGCTACTACTGTGGATTTCACTACATATCTCACTGAAGTTTAACATTTGAACCCATAACTATTTGAGAGTATCTGTTCTATCTTACTCAACATGAGGCCTACAATACTTCATAAAATTGCAAGACATTCTTAACTCTATTCCAGTGATCTATATCTGGACTGGACTTCTGTCAAAACATCCCGGATACGTGAGCTATGTCAGGGTAAGTTCTTACTTGTACACTCATTAAGCTTCCAACAGTTGAAGTATATGGAACCATGTTCATTTGATCGATCTCATATCGGTTTCTGGAACACTGAAAGTTCTCAAATCTATTACCCTTGACTATAGGAGCAGGCGTAGGTTTACTCGCATGCATACTTTATTACTTTAGAATCTTTTCTAGCTATGCCTATGCTATAGGCCTAATACCCCTTTTCTTCTATCTCGGTGAATTTCAATTCCTACAACCAATGACCCTTCACCAAGATCATTTATATTGAAACTTTAGGACAAGAACTTCTCCAATAGCATATTAACATCACTACTAGTGAGTAGGATGTCATCTATACACAGGATGTGGAAAATGAATTTTCCATTCTTGAACTTTTGCATAAGCGCTATTGTCTTCCTTATTCTCTTTAAACTTAAACTTTCTTATTGTTTCATCAACTTCAAATACTACTGTCTAGAGACTTGTTTTAGCCCATAAATGGATTTCTGCAGGTGGCTTCCCATACGTTCTTTTGCTTCCACGACAAAACATTTGGATTGTGCCATGTAAACGTTTTTCATACAAATCCCCGTTGATGAATGCCGTCTTTACATCCATCAAATGTAACTCTAAATCGTAATGTGTCACTAACGCTATTATGATTCTAAAAGAATCCTTGCATGAGACTAGAGAAAAAATTCTCATTGTAATCTATTCATTCTTTTTGCGTAAAGACTTTTGCTACAAGTCATGTTTTATATTTTACCACATTTTCTTTGGAGTCACATTTTGTCTTGTAGACCCATTCACAGCCTATTGTTTTGGCTCCATTAGGAATTTCTTCTAAGTCCCAAACATCGTTGGTATTTATCGAATTCATTTCAGTTTCTATAGCTTCTTGCCATTTAGACGAGTAAACGGTTCTCATGACTTCTTCAAATGAGGTGGGATCACCCTCCATTTGAATTTCTTCACTAACATAGACTTCATAGTCATCAGAAAAAAATTGGTTTACTAATTCTTTGAGACCTTCTGGGGCCTCAGCTACTTGCACTTTCATATGGGGCTGTTGTTGCTCTTCATTGCCAAGAGACAATTAATTCTACAGGCTCCTTTATCACAAGATCCTTGTTTACATTATTTATTTTTTTCAAAGAACTAACAACAGGTGTTGTGTAAGTCATACAACATCAACAAGTATTGAGAAATTTATTGCTCTTGAATCACTAGAGTGGACACGTAGTCTCTCTCCTCTTCAAGTCTTAGGTCTCTACATACCTTCACATACCATGCTCCCCCAGATTATTTCATCTTCTATAAAAATAGTGTAGCTTCAAATTTCTTATTTGGGTTTAATCTGTTAAAACCTTATATGGCACTTAAAGCATCGTCTTAATATCTTTGAGGCTCGTCCAATATGAATTCTGGCTGACTACGCTATTTCCTATCGGAGTTGCAAAAAGTCCAGGAATTTAGCTATTTTCTACTTAGGGGTATCATTGTTGTGACCGTTGTACTCCTCCGACGGTCACATTCATCTTTGTCGGGGACCAATAGTACGATACCCAAAGAAGAGGAGTTGATACCCATCAACGCTAAATTCATCAGAGCGATCAAGAACGCGACTACATTTTCCAGTAGGCCCCGCCTCGTCCAAACCACTAAGGCCGTAGGCTTCGTTTCGTCTGACCCCCGAGGGTTGGGAACGCCTCAGGCTGACTCCCAAGGGATGCCTCCGCCTCACCCGACGTCTGAGAGCTGGCTCCGCCGTGGCCGACCCCCGAGGATTGGCTCCGCCTCGCCCAACGTCCGAAGGATGGCTTTGCCTGTAACGTAAATACATCACACACACACACACACACACACACACACACACATATATATATATATATATATATATATATATATATATATTCCATGATTATTCAAAAATAGGGGTTATGCATCGGGGCTTGCCTTGGGTAGGCGTGGTGTCAACAAAGTCAGTAACTGATGGCTCTAGGGCTCCCTTCTATACAAGAATCTCCTCCTCGTAGTCCTGTTCGTCCGTAGGCATGGACTCTACCAACTCGTTATCTACATGCATGAAATGATGATGCAACACTTAATAATACGGCAACAGCTACTTTTAAAATAAAATATATCTATCAAGCTACTAAACTAGCTCTACCAACTAAGACGCTACGTTACCTATCATTCCCACTAAACATGTATGAAACATTTCATGTATTGACTTAGCAACTAAAGGAATCCATATTCTTAATATCGATTTACTCTATATATGATAAAATAAGGAGTACTAGCTACTCTATTTATCAATCTACTTTAGGGTTACAAAATTTATAGTGGGCACATAATAATTTAATGAACCTACTGTAAAAATTTCATGGCTAAATCTATCACCAATTTGCCACAAAAATTCGTACAAATATTAAGCTAAATAATACTACGCTTTCCTAAATGAATTAATGAAGCTATTATTATCACAGATAACTGTAAACTAACTACACCAACAGATAGCATTTTTGTGAACCTAACAAATTTTGTTTTACTATTTTTGAACACCTACAGAATTTACTATAATTTTATAAAGATCAGCTCAAAACTAAATTGAATAATCATTTACTAATTCCCTGAAAAAATGAAAAATTGAAATCCATCCGTGCGGTCCATCGCGCGAGCGGCTCGGCCCACCCTGCGCAGCGCGTGTGCACACATGACCCACCAGCGCGGCCCACGCGACGCAGCCCAACTGCGCGTCGACGGCCCACGACGGGAAGGCCCGCGCGCACCGGTCAATTATGCGAAAACCCCCTTGACCTACCGGTGAATCACCCTGAGACCCGTGACACTATTCCTACAGTCAGTACTTAAGCAATCTAACCCTCAGAATATTCTATCTTCACCGCGGCCAGACCCTCGGGCACCCGCGCGCGCATCGGCGCAGTGGCGCTGGCACAGGGCGGTCACGCTGGCCAACCTAGCCTCTCCTCGCCCAAGCTAGCGAGCCGAACAACACCTACGACCCAAGAGCCTACCCTAGCCGATGTTACAGGGACAGTAAAACTCGCGGCAATGGTGGCCACGACACGCGGCCACGCGCGACGGTGGCACGACCACGTCGGCCACAAAAAGTCACCATAATGAGCTATAGCTAACCCTAAAGCACCATTAGCATACCCTGGTGGCTGCTGTGGTGGAGGTTTGTCCGGGGATGGACCGGGTGTGTCCGGCAACGTGCACACAGTAAGCTCCACGACAGCGACGGTGGAACGATAGGATCCGCAACATTGGGAAGGCAGTGGCCATGGAAGTGGGGGTGCACATGGGATGGAGGGGATCAAGGCGAAACTCGTGGTGGAGGCGAATTGGCGAGAGGTGGTGCGGCGGGTAGCTGTCCACAGTCACGGCTGGTTCCAGCCTAAATGGCATGGCGGAGGGAGAAACAACCAACTGAATCATGATCGGGCTCAATTGAAGGCCAGAGGTGACTAGGGCGGTAGCAGGGCTCCAACACTAGCGCTTGGCGTGAGTAATTGCTCCGGTAGTGACCACGCGCGGTGAATTTGACTCGGGCGCAGCTCGGTCCCACCTACCGTCCTAAGCGGTCGTAGCAGTGCGCACGAGAGATGCAGGGACGAGACGGCACGACACGTCGCGAAACCATTTAACACACGAGGACAAGGCGAGGGGACGATAGCTCCACATGTGGTGCAGTGCGAGGCCAGCAGCGGTGTTGTGTCGCCTTCGTGGGACACAGACGCCAGGCAGAGCAACAGCACGTGGGGGTGCCTGTAATAGAACCGACCAATTATACGAAATTAAGTAAGAAAATCATCCGCCAGAGCAGACGATTTAGCAAACTTAAGCCCGTATAATCCGGTAGTCTGTGAAATCATGAAGGATTTCAAACCAACTTCCATTCCAGCCAAGATCGTAATAAGTTTAGCGGTCACCATCACATATTACATAAAAGTTCGCAATCTCAGATACATCAGAGTTTCAACATAGTTATTACAAAACAAGTTTGAATAAAAGTAGCGGAAGCCATTTGTTCAAACCACACACACTCACGCATAGTTCAAATATAGTGCCAGCGAATGATCATCTCCAACAAAAGCATCAGACGAGACGTAAGGAATGACCATGCCCATGGTCCTAAGCATCACCCATCGTAGGATAAAGGCAGTTGATACAGTAGCCGTAATACATCTGCCCATCTGCAACAAGTGGGAATAAAACCCTGAGTACGAGAAGATACTCAGCTAGACTTACCCGACATAACCGAAAATAAGTGACACCAAGGATTATGAAGGGCTTTATAGTAGGGTAGCTGACTCATTTGCAAAATAAGCATTTTTAGCCTTTCAAGAACCTTCCTAAAAGCATTATTATCAATTTAATTATTATTAACCTGTCGACTAGATTTGCACCTATACTAGAGCAAACATATAATTAAGCAGATAATGATAACCAATGATCATTAAACAACTTCCATCCTGTCATATTCACTATAACTGTCCAAGTGTTCCATAAACATTTACTACGATGAAGTAACTCAAGTCAAGTGCTCACTATCCAGGAGCGATGGCGATTCAAATCGATTCCTAACCAGCTGGTGATTTATTCCTTACACAAACCTCACTCACCCGCTAAAGTGAGATATTGGTCACCGAGTCAACTATCCAGGAATCTCGAGTTTGCTAGGAACCACATGTACCCGGGGGCCGACCGACTGCACTTTGGTCTTATCATCTCGCCCCCGTGTCCTACCACACCTGCTCCGGCACAGTACGTTGCGGGCAATCTACTCGGCCCGAATAATCTCCCAGCTTCGCGGTCGGAAGGTACTTTATTCGGGCAGCTAAATGTAAGGCATGCGTTCAACATGACTCGAGGTCCAACAACGGTCGGTCCTTAATCGACATAGACGGAAACACTATAGTCCAAAACTCTGCAAGTCTCCGTCCAGTCTCAACTTCATTTAACACTTAGTTATACCATGACTTCAGAGTCATTCAAGCAAATCCAGGTAACCACCTATAGCTCGTAGGTGATAGGAAATCACCCGACTTCTACCGGTCTAAGCCAGCTAAGCATTGACTCGACTGCGGATACCCGGGTAACAAGGATATAGTATAACAAAGGTAGACAAGGTATAATGCAGCAACGGTTGCAAACAACTCCTAAACATAATGCATCAATTAAGTAAAGCATTGAATTAATAATTGCAAACCGGGAGAAAATGCTCTGGGGCTTGTCTCGTTCGAACGAACTAGGTTGGTGATCCACGCACTCCGGCAAGTCCTCTCCTTGCTCCTCTTCCTCGGGTACCTCCTATGCCTGGACTTCTTGTGGATCGGTCCCGATCTGCTCTTCCTGAACTACTACTAGCAACTCCTCCTGCGATCCTGTATGATGCAGACGTATAAGTGCTAATGCATAGGTGCATCGAAGAGGTGACATGTAATGATCATGATGCATGAAATGTGGATGAACATGTTTAACTTCATTGGACATAGTCGTAGCGAAGTTCTTCTACAAGGTAGTCAACATTATCCAAGAACATGTACTATTATCTACTACAACAACCACTGTACTAACATGCCAAATCACCACAGCAAATCAAGATGCTTCAAAGATACACCAAACCGAACATTATAAACTAACTTGCATTAAAGAGGATTATTTTATTTCATTTTAAACTAGGGCTACAACAGCAACCTATATTTCTGGTGCTTATAAAAATCTAACAAAATTACAGTAGCATAGTACTACTCTAAGTAGACTACCATAAAATTTTCATATCATTTGGATAAGTAAAATAGTCTACACAAAAATGACAAGGCATAAGTGCTTAAAAAGACATAAATAGGAAACCTTAGTTAAAAGTGTCAAGCAACAGATTTCTCATTTTTTCTAGTATCACTCTAGCATAAGAATAGCACTCACCAAATTTTACCTTTACTGGATCTATAGAAAAATTATAAAAATTCACACAAGTATTAATCAATGATAAAAGGAAAATCTATAACTCAAAAACTACACATGCACTAGGTCTAAAATTTTAACCAGAGCTTCTACTAAGCAAGACTAGCATACACACAAAATTTCATAATTTTTGGACCAAAGAAACTCAAGATAAAATTTCAACAAGTTTGCATGCATCTAAAAACACATTTCAAAGTCCTATTTAATTCATCCAAAATTTCTAAAACCTGTGCTCATATAATATTTTTATTAAATACTAGACATTACCAGGAACTCAACAAAATTGGAACCATAACATTTGGATCTACCAAACTTGATTTACACATTTTTGAATCATGCACACAAATCTGTGAAAAACAAAATAAACAAAACAAAAAGGAAAACCTAATCAGCTACTGGGCCAGCCCGAACGGATTAGGCGGCCCACGACTGCGCGCGCACATAGCCTAGAACGGCACAGCCCAGTTCTGGCTCCCTCTCAGCAGCGGTGACTGACAAATGGGACCCGCGCGTCAGCGAGAGAAAACAGGGGACGGAGGAAGACGACGGTGCGGCAACTGTGAAATTCGCCGACGGCGGCTCCTCTGGTGAACCCGACAGCACCGGCGTGCTCCCCACAACGATGCGCACCCATCCATACCTTCACTTCAACCTCTACCATACCCTAGCAACGATGGCGTCAACAACGGCGGGCGGCAGCGAGGTCGCTGCGGCACTCCGGCGACGGCGAACCCCCATTGCCCCAAACAAGCTTGGTACAAGCTTCACGAGACTATTACGGAGCTACCCAAGCAACTAGAAGAGGACGGAAGAGTTCCTAGCTACCCTGACCACGGCGGCCTCAACTCCGGTGAGGACATGCGCATGGCGGCGGTGGCGGGAATGATCAATGCGCCCTTACTAAAGCTCAAACGGTGCAGCCAAGGGGTAGAGGAGGACACGGCAGAGCTGCGCGCTAACTAGTGGTGGCGATTTCGCAGCGGCGAGCGAGCTGGGCGACGATGGCTTGCTCGGCGGCGATGGCGGAGGCACGCGCTCGGCTCTGAGTGGACTGACAAGGTGAGGGGACGCGGGCGAAACAAATAAGCGAGCTGATGGGCGCGTGGCGTCTTCATGACGGTGATGGCCTGACTGGTGGGGGCAACGCCGACGTACGGCTTCCACTTGGCGCGCTCGGCCCGATGGT
Organism: Miscanthus floridulus; assembly: GCF_019320115.1. NCBI lineage: Eukaryota > Viridiplantae > Streptophyta > Magnoliopsida > Poales > Poaceae > Miscanthus > Miscanthus floridulus. Next base: position 75,297,839 of record NC_089587.1, read on the forward strand.
GGTCGGCCACAACGGCCTGAACCCGAAACACTGTAGCGCGATTCAGTCAAGTCCTCGACGTCTGACAGCAAGTTTTCAACGACCAAAAACTTGTAAATGGTGACGATCTAGCCCTAGGTTATGTTGACAAAGTTGGAGACTAAAGTGAGAGCTACAACATTTCCCATTGGCACTCGAACTGATTCGGTCAGGTTAAGGAGATACAAGGCTCCAAACACTGGTAGAATAACTGAAAATCAACATGCAGACTTAGAAAATTCAAATTGTTGAATCAAACTCCAAATTCCGACTTGTGGGACCATTTAGAGCATGTTGTGCCCATTTTCATGACTTGGTCACAAAATAACTTTTGTTCCTTATATAATTTGTTACAACTTTGTTTTAGGTTGCTCAGACATGCAAACATTCTAAGCTGTACTTTTTAAACAGTCAAACCAAAAAGTCCTAGGGTCAAAACAAGTCAAACCATGACTTGGAAACTTAATTAGGCAAAATGATCAACATGAACATTGTTCCTAATGACTTTCTAAGCATAGCTAAGATGTTTAACAATATTTTTAGCCATACCACACATTGGTCACACAAGAATCAAGCACTGAATGTACTAAAACAATGAAAAACAATTGAAATATTACTTTTGTTTCATAGTCATGTTTCACATGTTTCATGATCTTGTTGTATTACAATAACTAGCTAGGTTCCACTAAAGTGAGTTGCACATGTTGCACTTGGGTGTTGCACACTCTTTAATTCACAAAACAACACTCATGAAATATACAGTACGTTGCAATGTTTCGATAACATGTTTCATGTGCTATATGCTCATGAATGGATGAATGATGCTCATGTTCATGAAATACAAGTGCAATTAGGCAAGCCTAACACCAGGGGTGTTACAGCCCTCCCCCCTTATAAAAATCTCGTCCCGAGATTTGGGTTATGAACCATTTGTTATAAAAATCTTCATAAGCTTTTTGTAGATACTCTCCTATTTCCCAAGTTGCATCTCCCTCATCATGATGATCCCACTGTATCTTGTATGTTTTCACCACACTATTCCGAGTAGCACGTTCCTTAGTGTCTAACACCCGGACTGGTTGGTCACGATACACCAAATCTAATTTGAGTTGGATACCTCGAGGTTCTATTCTTTCCTCCGGAACACGCAAACATTTCTTGAGATGTGATACATGGAAAACTAGGAAAACGGTACTCATTGTCTCAGGTAACTCTAACTTGTAGGCTACCGGACCTCTTTGTTCTAGGATCTTGTATGGTCCTATGAATCTCGCGGCAAGCTTTCTTCGAACTCCGAACCTTTTCTTCTTTGTTGGCGTGACTTTCAGATAAACATAGTCACCAACTTCAAACACAAGGGGTCTCCTTCTGTCTGCATAACTTTTCTGACGTGATTGGGCCGCTTTCATATTCTGCTGAATAATATGAACTTTCTTCTTGGCTTCTTCTACAAAGTCAATGCCATAATACCTTCTATCTCCAGGCTTGACCCAATTCAATGGTGTTCTACATTTTCTGCCATATAAAGCTTCGAAGGGAGCCATCTTGATGCTTTCTTGATAACTATTATTATAAGAGAACTCAGCTAACGGTAACCATGACTCCCATGATCCCTTAGAAGACAATACACAGGCTCTTAACATATCCTCCAAAACAGCATTCACTCATTCAGTCTGACCATCTGTCTGAGGATGATAAGCGGTACTGTGAATCAAACTAGTTCCTAAGCCTTTATGTAAATGTTCCCAAAAGTGAGCCATGAGCTGTGAGCCTCTATCAGATACTATGGTCTTTGGTATACCATGCAACCTCACAATTTCTACGAAATACTTCTCAGCATATTGAGGTGGTCGATAATCTATTTTGACAGACAAGAAACGAGCGGTCTTGGTAAGACAGTCCACAATTACCCAAATCGAATCATGTCTTTTTTGAGTAGGGGGCAAACCTGTGATAAAATCCATACTTATATCGTCCCACTTCCAACTAGGGACGGACAAGGGTTGCAACATACCGGCAGGTTTCATGTGAATGGCTTTCACTCGACAACATGTGTCACATCTGACAACATATGCTGTAATTTCTTTCTTCATTTTGGTCCACCAATAACGAGATCTTAGTTCTTGATACATCTTACTACTTCCGGGATGGATAGATAGCTTAGAAAGGTGAGCATCATCCATGAGTTTATTCCTAAGCTCTCGATCCTTGGGAACCACAAGACGGTCGTCAAACCATAACACGCCCTGTTCATCCACTTTAAAGTGTTGAGACGACTTTTCTTTTATTTCCTCTTTGATGTGGAATATCCCCTTGTCGGTTTTCTGGCCTTCTATTATCTTACTCTCCAAAGAGCAACTAATCTGAATACTATGTAACACAGCAGGATGCATTAAATCGAACCCATCTTCAAGTAATGGCTGCACATTCAAGTAATGTGACTTTCTGCTTAAAGCATCTACCACTAAATTGGCTTTTCCAGGATGATATTACACATTCAAGTTGTAATCCTTGATTAATTCCAACCATCTGCGCTGTCTCATGTTTAACTCTGGTTGGGTAAAGATATCCTTAAGACTCTTGTGATCCATGAAAATATTGCACACATTACCAAGTAGATAATGTCTCTAAATTTTTAGGGCGTGCACAACTGCAGCAAGTTCAAGATCATATGTTGGATAGTTGACCTCGTGCTTTCTCAATTGATGTGATGCATAAGCAATGACTCTCCTTTCTTGCATAAGAACATAGCCCAATCCAGTCTTCGATGCGTCGCAAAACACATCAAATGGTTTCTCGATATCTGGTTGTGCTAGAACAGGAGCAGTGGTCAACAGTTTCTACAAAGTGTGGAAAGCTGCTTCACACTCCTCTGTCCACACAAACTTGTGATCCTTCTGTAGGAGACTTGTCATCGGTTTGGCAATTTTTGAGAAATCTGGTATAAAGCGACGGTAATAACCCGCTAGTCCTAAGAAACTTCTAATCTCAGGAACTATGGTCGGTGCTTTCCAATTCATAACTTCTTGCACCTTACTTGGATCGATTGAAACCCCATTCTCTGACAGAATGTGACCAAGGAAAGGAACTTCCTTCAACCAGAATTCGCATTTGCTAAACTTAGCATACAGTTGATGATCCCTAAGTCTGGTCAAGATAGTTCTCAGATGCTCTTCATGATCTTTCTCGTTCTCAGAGTACACCAGAATGTCATTGATGAACACTACCACAAACTTATCCAATTTAGGCATGAAAACTGTATTCATCAAAAACATAAAGTATGCAGGAGCATTTGTCAAGCCAAAGGACATGACAAGATACTCATACAACCCGTATCTGGTGGAAAATGCAGTTTTCGGTATATCCTGTGGCCTAATCTTGATCTGATGATAACCGGATCTCAAATCTATTTTTGAGAACACCTTGGCCTTGGATAATTGGTCAAACAGAACATCATTATGAGGCAAGGGATACTTATTCTTTATGGTTACAGCGTTGAGTGGCCTGTAATCTACGCACATTCTCAACATGCCCTCTTTCTTCTTCTTCACAAATAAGGCGGGACATCCCCATTCAGACTTGCTTGGCTGAATAAACCCCTTTTTTGATAAATCGTCTAATTGCTTCTTCAGCTCGGCTAACTCATCTGGAGGCATCCGATAGGGTCTCCTTGAAATCGGAGCTATTCTAGGGACTAACTCAATTCCAAACTCAATCTCCCTATCCAGCGGAAGACCAGGTAGCTCATCCGAGAATACATCTAGAAATTCACACACTACCAGAATCTGATGAATAGGAATGACTGTCGTAGCACATGTAACACTTATAAGGTCTATTCTTTGAGGCAATGGTACTTGGAAAGTACCCTCACCCAGGGGATCCTTAATGGTAAGTACTCGACTTCCAGTATCTATGACTGCTCCCCAATCCTTCATCCAATTCATCCCTATAATGACATCCAAAACTAATCCAGGCATAACTATTAAGTTCACTCAGAACTTCCTGCTACCTAATTCAAGGGTTGCCCCTCGAACCATCCGGTTGGTCAAAACATCAGCCCCTATTGAACTTATACGGTACCCATAACCCAATTCTATGCATAGTTGTCCATGTTTCTGTGCAAATGCTTGACTCATAAAAGAATGCGATGATCCAAAATCAAATAGAACAACTACAGGGTTTTCGTTGATAGGAAACTTACCAGTAGTGACGGGCTTTCCCTCAGGAATTTCATCCACTATCGTACTATGCACTCTAGCATTATAAGTCTGCTGCTTCTTCTTGGGCGAGTATGGACAAAACCTCAAGAAATGGCCAGGTTGATCATAGTTATAGCAAGGTCCCCTCACTGTCCCGACAGATCCCACAGCTCCCTTGGAACTACCTTGTACCGCAGTTGCGGCTACTTTGTTGGGCTGTACTGCCATCTTGTACGGCTTTTGAGGTCTACGAAAATTCTGACTTCTTTGCTAAGGTGGCCTGAACCTAGCGCCCGGTGCCGATGGGCGATATGGAGGATGACCTCCCATAGGTTCTCTAGCTTGCGACGGACCACCTTCAAGGGCTCTCTTGCATGTCTTGGCTATGGTGCTGGCGTTGTTATTCTTCTCCTACTTCAAACAATCATTGATGAAGTCATTGAATCTGACACGGTTGTTGGTACCAACATGCTTCATCATTTTTGGATTGAGTCCCCTCTTAAAACTGGCTATTCTTTTAGCATCTGTGTCAACCATATTGGGAGCATAGCGACACAAGTTGTTGAAGGCCTGCAGATATTGCATCACGGTCTTGGTGCCCTTGTTCAACGCTAGAAACTCTCCCAACTTCATCTCGGTTAGCCCGGGTGGAATATAGACTCCACGAAAGGCCTCAGCAAACTCTCTCCAAGAAATCTAAGCATTTGGAGGGAAGGTGGTGCGATGGTGCTTCCACCACATTCCCGCTGGTCCTTGCAACTGAAGTACAGCATACTTTGTTTTCAACACCTCAGTCATCCTCAACACATGGAATTTATCTTCCATTGTGTTGATCCATTCCTCAGCATCAAGTGGCTCTGTTGCTTCCTTGAATATTGGCGGCCTGTTGTCCATGAAATCTTTGAAGCTGCTATATTGGTTCACTCCCATGCCACCGCCTTGATTGTTACCACGTTGAATGTTGTTGACGATGGTGCGCAGAAAATCCTCCATGTTCTTCTGAGATTGTTCCGCGTTGCGCTGACTCCCGAGCAGCTGTGCGAGGAACATCTCAGGGGTAAACGGGGGAGGAGGTGGCAAATGCGGTTCATGGGGAGGTTCATTGTTGTTGCCGTGGTTTCCACCACCACCACCACCACCGGTCCCCGCACTGTTAGCACCGGTCTCAACGGCCTCATATGTGGTTCGACGAGTGTTTGTCATCTGCATATTTCAGCAACAAGTAATGATTGAGTGAAGCTGTAATAATTACGAGTGAAGGAAAAATTATGTCGTACTAAATTTACTGGAGAGAATAAATTTATACAATAAAACAGAGACACAACAATCGCATCCCAATTAAAACAACAGCACTTAATCAAATTACTTCAACGGCAAACATCGCGTCCATACAATCAAATTGCCAGCATACATACACTGGACTTTTTATGCGTTCAGATATCGCATTCTAAATCAAGTTCCAACCACATGCCAAGTCTTATACGTTCGAAGCAACATACAATAGGTTACATGCCAACAAAAGAAAGGTCATCGCGACAGGATCTAGATACTAGTGCAAGGCAACTAGCCTACTCCTCGGGGCCATCGTCGGGATTGGAGACGTCACCATCGCCCCCAGGTGAAACTATAGGCTCGTCCTCGTTGTCGTCGTCGAGATCCATGCCAGCGGCGTCTGGTGGAGCATATGGGCCAACCCCATTGTAGAGCACGTGAAACTCCTCGTGCAGGTTGCCGTTGTATTCCTCTAGCTCATTGACCCTCTACAACAGAAGGTCCCTCTCGTCCCAGGCTTCATTCCTTTCCTAAACCAACTGTCCAATCATGTGGTCTGCATTGTTGTTGGCTTGAGTCAACGTATGCACCCATTGCATAGCTCTATCACCTCTCTCAATCGTCTGATCTTGCTGTAAGTTCATATCAGCCAACTGCTCCTGCAAACTAGCTATAGCACGTGCCTGTCTCTTCTTCTGCTTTCTACCCTTGAGCTTATCCTCACCACGCAAGCCAGTCAAAGTCCAGTAGGTACTCTCGAGACCCTCATACGCTCTGATGGTGGCGAACATAGCACTCATTGCCTGGTTGTCGCTAGCCTGTCCTTCAGCTGGACCTCTGACCAATGCACTTCCCTGAGGCTGAACCCAAATGGCATCACGAGGATCATCCCTAGGAAAAGTGCCAGCTAGAGCTACTGCAAGCTCACTGGGAAATCTGCGCATAATGTCCCTGATGACACGGAAGGCTGCTCCCTCTACACCCTCAGCTGGAGTGCGACCCTCAAACTCCAAATGCCAACCATCCCAATCTGGAGCATCACCGAGAGCAGGAACCATGATCTCCACCACTGCGAATCCATCCTCTGCTAACTGGCTCTCATTCCAAGAGTACACCGGCTCTTGACCCTCTGGGTACCCCACATCATGGAGCACTCTCCAAAGCAAGGTCGGCATGCCAAACTCGCTCAAGAAGGTGTCCGTGGTGCGGTGCTCCGTCAGGGCCAACGGACGTTGAGGTGCTCTTCCTCCGGTGGACTTACGAGCGGTCTGCTTCATGTGGGCCATCTGTAGCAAAAGTTCTTTTATTACCTCGGGGAAACATATTTTAGGTGATACAACTTTTATCAAAATGAGATAATCAATTTATAAGGGGAGGAATGCATGACATGAATGAAATGCATAAGTAACATGATGTATGTATGTGCCGTACGTTCTCACAAACTTAGGAATAATAATTTCTAACGACGAATTCGGTGGCATACAAACGATCTCTCAAATACATAGCTAATATGTTCTACAAGATAGCGTTGTTATGTACCTGCAGAAGATTCAATTCAGCCCACTTCCCAATGAATGCATAAAAGCAATAAAGTTTTATCTACACGCTCTACATGAATCCCCAGATACGTGTACAACGGTAGTAACTACCCAAACCATCGTCTTATTGACGGCATCGCCTCAACAGACGGAAGACCCATACATGAGATACCTTTGTAAAACATGCGTAGAACATGTAATTACTCCAGCATCATATAAGCATTCACCCTAGATCGGCGGTGTATCCGATCATGCTCTCACAACTCACACTTACCGAGGCGTAGAGGCAAATGATCCATACATTACCACTCAAACAAGTGGCACTCATACAATAGCATGCCATATGAGCGACGAAAGAGAAATATGATGCAAGAACCCCAGTCAGTACTTAATTAAGCCACCTAAAGTCCTTAACTGGGCATAAAGGATATGACCACTGGCACACTTTATAGTTTGGAAATCACGTTTTTCAAATGTCTTTTTGTTTTAAATACACTTGTAAACAGTAACACGCTAAACCATGCTCTGATGCCAGCTGTAATAGAACCGACCAATTATATGAAATTAAGTAAGAAAATCATCCACCAGAGCAGACGATTTAGCAAACTTAAGCCCGTATAATCCGGTAGTCCGTGAAATCACGAAGGATTTCAAACCAACTTCCATTCTAGCCAAGATCGTAATAAGTTTAGCGGTCACCATCACATATTACATAAAAGTTCGCAATCTCAGATACATTAGAGTTTCAACATAGTTATTACAAAACAAGTTTGAATAAAAGTAGTGGAAGCCATTTGTACAAACCACATACACACTCACGCGGAGTTCAAATATAGTGCCAACGAATGATCATCTCCAACAAAAGCATCAGACGAGATGTAAGGAATGACCATGCCCATGGTCCTAAGCATCACCCATCGCAGGATAAAGGCAGTTGATACAGTAGCCATAATACATCTGCCCATCTGCAACAAGTGGAAATAAAACCCTGAGTACGAGAAGGTACTCAGCTAGACTTACCCGACATAACCGAAAATAAGTGACACCAAGGATTATGAAGGGCTTTATAGTAGGGTAGCTGACTCATTTGTAAAATAAGCATTTTTAGCCTTTCAAGAACCTTCCTAAAAGCATTATTGTCAATTTAATTATTATTAACCTATCGACTAGATTTGCACCTATACTAGAGCAAACATATAATTAAGCAGATAATGATAACCAATGATCATTAAACAACTTCCATCCTGTCATATTCACTATAACTGTCCAAGTGTTCCATAAACATTTACTACGATAAAGTAACTCAAGTCAAGTGCTCACTATCTAGGAGCGATGGCGATTCGAATCGATTCCTAACCAGCTGGTGATTTATTCCTTACACAAACCTCACTCACCCGCTAAAGTGAGATATTGGTCACCGAGTCAACTATCCAGGAATCTCGAGTTTGCTAGGAACCACATGTACCTAGGGGCCAACCGACTGCACTTTGGTCTTATCATCTCGCCCCCATGTCCTACCACACCTGCTCTGGCACAGTGCGTTGCGGGCAATCTACTCGGCCCGAATAATCTCCCAGCTTTGCGGTCGAAAGGTACTTTATCCGGCCAGCTAAATGTAAGGCATGCGTTCAACATGACTCGAGGCCCAACAACGGTCGGTCCTTAATCGACACAGACGGAAACACTACAGTCCAATACTCTGTAAGTCTCTGTCCGGTCTCAACTTCATTTAACACTTAGTTATACCATGACTTCAGAGTCATTCAACCAAATCTAGGTAACCACCTATAGCTCGCAGGTGACAAGAAATTACCCGACTTCTACCGGTCTAAGCCAGCTAAGTATTGACTCGACTACGAATACCCGGGTAACAAGGATATAGTATAACAAAGGTAGACAAGGTATAATGCAGTAATGGTTGCAAACAACTCCTGAACATAATGCATCAATTAAGTAAAGCATTGAATTAATAATTGCAAACTGGGAGAAAATGCTCTGGGGCTTGCCTCGTTCGAACGAACTAGGTTGGTGATCCACGCACTCCGGCAAGTCCTCTCCTTGCTCCTCTTCCTCGGGCACCTCCTGTGCCTGGACTTCTTGTGGATCGGTCTCGGTCTGCTCTTCCTGAACTGCTACTAGCAACTTCTCCTGCGATCCTGTATGATGTAGACGTATAAGTGCTAATGCATAGGTGCATCGAAGAGGTGACATGTAATGATCATGATGCATGAAATTTGGATGAACATGTTTAACTTCATTGGACATAGTCGTAGCAAAGTTCTTCTACAAGGTAGTCAACATCATCCAAGAACATGTACTATTATCTACTACGACAACCACTGTACTAACATGCCAAATCACCACAGCAAATCAAGATGCTTCAAAGATACACCAAAGCGAACATTATTAACTAACTTGCATTAAAGAGGATTATTTTATTTCATTTTAAACTAGGGCTACAACAGCAACCTATATTTTTGGTGCTTATAAAAATCTAAGAAAATTATAGTAGCATAGTACTACTCTAAGTAGACTACCATAAAATTTTCATGTCATTTGGATAAGTAAAATAGTCTACACAAAAATGACAAGGCATAAGTGCTTAAAAAGGCATAAATAGGAAATCTTAGTTAAAAGTGTCAAGCAATAGATTTCTCATTTTTCCTAGTATCACTCTAGCATAAGAATAGCACTCACCAAATTTTACCTTTACTAGATCTATAGAAAAATTATGAAAATTCACACAAATATTAATCAATGATAAAAGGAAAATCTATAACTCAAAAACTACACATGCACTAGCTCTGAAATTTTAACCAGAGCTTCTACTAAGCAAGACTAGCATACGCACAAAATTTCATAATTTTTGGACCACAGAAACTCAAGATAAAATTTCAACAAGTTTGCATGCATCTAAAAACACATTTCAAAGTCCTATTTAATTCATCCAAAATTTCTAAAACCTGTGCTCATATAATATTTTTATTAAATACTAGACATTACCAGGAACTCAACAAAATTGGAACCATAACATTTGGATCTACCAAACTTGATTTACACATTTTTGAATCATGCACACAAATCTGTGAAAAACAAAATAAACAAAACAAAAAGGAAAACCTAATCAGCTACTGGGCCAGCCCGAACAGATTAGGTGGCCCATGACTGCGCGCGCACACAGCCCAGAACTACGCAGCCCAGTTCTGGCTCCCTCTTAGCAGCGGCGACTGACAAATGGGACCCGCGCGTCAGCGAGAGAAAACAAGGGACGGAGGAAGACGACGGCGCGGCAAGTGCGAAATTCACCGACGGCGGCTCCTCCGGCGAACCCGACGGCACCGGCGTGCTCCCCACAACAATGCGCACCCATCCATACCTTCACTTCAACCTCTACCATACCCTAGCAACGACGGCGTCAGCAACGGCGGGCGGCAGCGAGGTCGCTGCGGCACTCCGGCGACGGCGAACCCCCATTGCCCCCAAACAAGCTTGGTACAAGCTTCACAAGACTACTACGGAGCTACCCAAGCAACTAGAAGAGGACGGAAGAGTTCCTAGCTACCCCGACCACGGTGGCCTCAGCTCCGGTGAGGACATGCACATGGCGTCGGTGGCGGGAATGATCAATGCACCCTTACCAAAGCTCAAATGGTGCAGCCAAGGGGTGGAGGAGGTAGAGAAGGACATGGCGGAGCCACGCGCTAACTAGAGGTGGCGATTTCACGGCAGCAAGCGAGCTAGGCGACGGTGGCTTGCTCGGTAGCGATGGCGGAGGCACGTGCTCGGCTCTGAGTGGACTGACGAGGCGAGGGGACGCGGGCGAAACAAATAAGCGAGCTGATGGGCGTGTGGCATCTTCGTGGTGGCGATGGCCTGACTGGTGGGGGCAGCACCGACGTACGGCTTCCACTTGGCGCGCTCGGCCCGACGGTGGTCGGCCATAACGGCCTGAACCCGAAACACTGTAGCGCGATTCAGTCAAATCCTCGACGTCTAACAGCAAGTTTTCAACGACCAAAAACTTGTAAATGGTGACGATCTAGCCCTAGGTTATGTTGACAAAGTTGGAGACTGAAGTGAGAGCTACAACATTTCCCATTGGCACTCGAACTGATTCAGTCAGGTTAAGGAGATACAAGGCTCCAAACACTTTTAGAATAACTGAAAATCAACATCCAGACTTAGAAAATTCAAATTGTTGAATCAAACTCTAAATTCTGACTTGTGGGACCATTTAGAGCATGTTGTGCCCATTTTTATGACTTGGTCACAAAATAACTTTTGTTTCTTATATAATTTGTTACAACTTTGTTTTAGGTTGCTCAGACATGCAAACATTCTAAGCTGTACTTTTTAAACAGTCAAACCAAAAAGTCCTAGGGTCAAAACAAGTCAAACCATGACTTGGAAACTTAATTAGGCAAAATGATCAACATGAACATTGTTCCTAATGACTTTCTAAGCATAGCTAAGATGTTTAACAATATTTTTAGCCATACCACACATTGGTCACACAAGAATCAAGCACTGAATGTACTGAAACGATGAAAAACAATTGAAATGTTACTTTTGTTTTATAGTCATGTTTCACATGTTTCATGATCTTGTTGCATTACAATAACTAGCTAGGTTCCACTAAAGTGAGTTGCACATGTTGCACTTGGGTGTTGCACACTCTTTAATTCACAAAAACAACACTCATGAAATATACAGTATGTTGCAATGTTTCGATAACATGTTTCATGTGCTATATGCTCATGAATGGATGAATGATGCTCATGTTCATGAAATGCAAGTGCAATTAGGCAAGCCTAACACCAGGGGTGTTACAGTGCCATGCGCCTGCGTGCATTGTATGCCTGACATGACGTTGTGGTGCAGAGAAACATGTGCATGCTATGGTGCGACGGTGACGGCACGAAGCAGCATGGTGACGGGACGACAGCGGTCCATGGCACGGCGGTGACAACGCAAGACGGGCGATCCAGGCGGCAGCAGACCGGTCAGAGCGATTGGCCCATGACAACAATGGCAAGGACACTGTAGGGCGAAGTGGCCAGGCCAGCGTAGTGGTGCGCGTGCGCCAGGTGACCGATGTAGTGGCGCCGAGTGCCGAGGCATGGTGACCGCGTCCGGTAGCTGAAATTGGCCGAGAACATGCCACACACGATTTTTAAAGTGTCCCAAAAACCCAATTCAATGCTTCAATTGCTAAACCACCTATTCCATTCATAAGAGGGCATATTGAGCTATTAAAACCAGCCCTAAAACCACCCCACTACTAAACCCCATTCGCCTATAAAAATTATCAAACATGGCTTCGTCAAACCCTTTTCAAACTTACGAAATCGACTAAGTCTTGATCGGGTTCATGTCAAATTTAATTTCCAAGCTATTAAGTATGCTAGCTAGTGAATTCCTTTCTCGACCACAGGTATTTCATCGCCATCTACAAAGTTCATACTTCTAATTCTACTAAAATTCCATATATACATTCTATAGTGTTTTCGCTTAATAAAAATTAATTTAAAACCCTAAGTGATATAACTTGACTATGAAATATAGCTTTCGTTTCGCATTTCCGATGATCGTTTCAAGTTACAGAAATTGATTTACATATTATATCACATGCATTAACACACAACCATGATGCTCATGACATGTTTTAGCAAAAGATTTATAGTGTAACACCGAGAGTGTTATAAATCTACCCCCTAAAACAAAATCTTATCCCAAGATTTCATGTGTCTAGTGTGGGAAAAGAGATAAGAATTATATTTCAATATGGACAACTACCTCGATGAACTAGAAAGAAGATGGGGGTAATGTTTCAAGATATAGTCCTCTTGTTCCCATGTTGCTTCATCCTCCGAGTGGTTTTGCCACTGAACTTTGTAGAATTTCACCACATTGTTCCTTGTCACTCTTTCTTTTTTGTCCAAAATCTTGACAGGGTGCTCAATATAAGTCAAGTCAGACTGGAGGGAAAGTCCTTCAATTTCCATAGCTTCATCAGGTACACGCAAACACTTCTTCAACTGAGATACATAGAGCACATCATTACCATTGATAAAATATCTAGAAGTTGGAGACGATAAGCAACTGGGCCACACGACTCTAAAATCTTGTAAGGACCCACATATTGAGGGGCTAGCTTGTCACTGACACCAAACTAATGCACCCCTCTCATAGGAGACACCTTGAGGTACACATAATCCCCAACTACAAACTACAAATGTCTTCTTCGCTTATCCGCATAAACTTTCTATCGGCTCTGAGCTGTCTTCAAATAACTCTGAATAATGCTGATTTGCTCTCGAGCTTCTTTAATGAAATCAGGTCCAAAATATCCGTGGTCTCCCACTTCAACCGAGTTAAGTGGTGTCCTACACTTCCTTCCATACAGAGCTTCAAATGGTGCCATACGAATACTTTCTTAATAGCTATTATTGTAAGAAAACTCAGCTAACTTTAGACATTCATCCCACTTCTTAGGAAAAGAAATGGCACAAGCTCTCAACATGTCCTCAAGTATCTAATTTACCATTTCTATTTGGTCGTCAGTCTATGGATGATAGGCTAAACTTCAGAGGAGGCCAGTACCAAGACACTCCTAGAGTTGCTCCCAAAAGCGGGAGACAAAGACGAACCCTCTATCAGAGATGATAGTGAGAGGAACTCCATGTAGGGTCACAATCCAGTCAAAGTACCACTTGGCATACTTCCTAGCTGGATATCTAGAATCAACTGGGAGAAAATGAGCTTACTTGGTAAGGCAATCCACAATGACCCAAATAGAGTTATAGCCCTTGGATGTGCGGGGTAAACCCACAAAGAAATCTATGGAAACATCTTCCCATTTCTAAACAAGAATGGGCAAGGGCTGCAAATATTCTAGGGTACGCATGTGGTCTGCCTTAACTCTCCCACAAGTGTCGCACTCCATGACGTACTGGGTGATATCCTATTTCATATTGGACCACCAATATAAGTGGCGCAAATCATGGTACATCTTATTACTGCCAGGATGGATAGACAACTTTGAATGATGAGCTTCATTCAAAATCTCCCTTCTAACCTCCTCATTTGAAGGAACCACCAATCTATCCTTGTACCTCACTACACCTTGCTCATCAATACTAAACTGAGGACTACGCCCTTCGGCAATTAATTTCTTGATGTGAGGAATTTCTAAAGTATCTTGCCTTTGCTCCATAATAATCTGCTCAAGTAAGTCTGAGACTAAGGCAATGTGAGCTAGCACCTCAGCATGGTTGAGAGACAAAGGTGCTCTTTCAACCTGATATGACTTCTGGCTCAACGCATCAGCCACCACATTGGCCTTTCTGGGGTGACAATGTACCTCCAAGTTATAATCCTTGATCAATTCCAACCATCTTCTTTGCCTCATGTTCAGCTCAGACTGAGTGAAGATATACTTGAGGCTCTTATGATCTATAAAAATGTGTACTTTGTTGCCCAACAAATAATGCCTCCAAATTTTTAGAGCATGGACCACAGCAGCCAGCTCTAAATCATGGGTGGGGTAATTCACTTTGTGCTTTTTCAATTGGCATGAAGCATAAGCTATCACATGCCCCTCCTACATAAGCACACATCCCAACCCCATCTTCGAGGCATCACAATATACATCAAAAGGTCTGTCAATATCTGGTTGGGCTAGGATAGGAGCAGTGGTAAGAAATTTCTTCAAAGCTTGGAAGGCATCTTCATAGGCCGGACTCCAAATAAACTTGGCTTCTTTTTGGAATGAAACACCGATAGTATCCAGCTAGACCAAGGAACTGATAAATCTGGTGCACTGACTTGGGAGACTTCCAATTTAGCACATCTTGCACCTTGCTAGATTCTACAGAGATACCGTCAGGTGTCAAAACATGCCCCAAAAACTGCACTCGATCCAACTAAAACTCACACTTGCTGAATTTAGCATACAGCTGGTGTTCCCTCAAGCGAGTTAGTACTATCCGAAGGTGTTGGGCATGCTCTTCCTTGTTCTTGGAATATAGCAAGAAATCATTAATGAATACCACTACAAACTTGTCTAGCTCCAGCATAAAGACTGAATTCATGAGATACTTGAAGAATGCAGGAGCGTTGGTGAGACCAAAAGACATGACTAGCTATTCATACAGCCCATACCTAGTAGAAAAAGTTGTCTTTGGTATATCTTGTGGTCTAATCTTGATTTGATGATATTCTGAATGAAGATCAATCTTGGAGAACACTTTGACACCAGCTAGTTGATTGAACAAAGTATCAATATGAGGTAAATGATACTTGTTCTTAATGGTTACCGCATTAAGAGGGCGATAATCCACACACATCCATAGAGTGCCATCCTTCTTCACAAAAATGGCTGGACAACCCCATGGTGAAGTGCTAGGATAGATGAATCCCTTTTTCAATAACTCTTCTAACTATTTCTTTATTTTAGCCAATTTCTTTGGGGTCATGCGGTACGAGCATCGGGAGATAGGAGCAGTGCCAGGCTCTAATTTAATGGAGAATTCCACATCTCTATCTGGTGACAACCCAGGTAGATTTTTAGGAAAGACATCCGGGAACTCATAGACCATAGGAATAGAGGCAAGATTAGGAGAAGCTTCAGCATGAGCAGCAACAGGTAAGGCTGGATCTAAGGGCATACGAAGAGACATCCTATCCTCAGAAGAAGGAAGTCATAACTCAACAACTCTCTGCTTCAGATCTAAGACTACCCCATATACCTGCAACTAGTTCATTCCTAGAATTACATCAATGCCTTTCCCAGGCAGCACCATAAACAGGAGACAGTAAGTATGAGTGGCTAATATTAAGCCCACCATGTTCGTCCAAGTATTAACGCACAACTGCGCACCCAGAGTACTAATTCTATAGGCAAAAGGTATAGCCATAAGAGGTATATTGTATCGGTGTGCAAATCCCATGCTCATGAATGAATGTGATGCACCAGAATCAAACAACACAAAAGCTGGATGGGAATCAATGGTGAACATACCAGCCATCACCGGTTTTATTTTGCAATATTTCATCAGCCTCCGTGAAATTAACCTGTCCAGATCAGCTCACTGACACTTTCTTCTTAATAACTATCCGCTTGATCAGGCGAGAGTTAGCTAAGGGCTGAGCAGACTAGGTAGGCTAGTTTTGTGGACACTTCCGGACATAGTGGCCTTCCTTGCCACACTTGAAACAAGCACCAAGCTTGTTCCCTTCCTTGACAAGGTGGGACCTATTGTCCCTGGGGTTGCTGATGTTGCACCTGTTGGGTAGGTGCACGATACTGAGTGGAAGGTGCCTGAAAAGTCTACCGAGGCTATTGAAACGAATGCCCACCCAAAGATTGATAGGGCACTAGTCTGACAACCTATACTTTCTATGCCTGGGGGTGGCTAGAAGACCCAGTAGCCACCCGCTTGTGCTTCCATTCTGCCTGAGAGTCACGCTGCAACCCCTCCATAGCAATAGCAGCGTTCATCATCGCCCCAAAGGTCTAATAATTTCCTGTATATAATTTCTTCTGCAAGATACAAGAGAGGTCACGATAGAAACGGTCTCTCTTCTTCTCATCTGTATCAACATGAGTCCCAGCATACCGCGATAAGTGGTTGAACTTGTTGACATAGTCCATCACGGACATGCTTCCTTGCCGAAGGTCCAGAAACTCTGTCAACTTCCTATTTAGAACACCAGCAGGAATATAATACTCTCTAAAGGCCGCAGTGAACTCCTGCTAGGTCACCTGGTGATCCGTAGGCTGCATGGCATTGAATGTGTCCCACCATGCACTAGCAAATCCTAATAGTTGTTGCGCCGCAAAGCGCACCTTCTGCTCCTCAGTTACTGTGAGTAGCAGAAACTTTTGCTCCAAAATGCGAAGCCAATGCTCCGCATCCAAAGGCTCACCCGTTGGCATAAACATGGGTGGGTGTGTCTTTAAGAAATCCTAATAAGAGTAGGGTCCCTTAGGACCGTGGGCACCACCCCCGTTCCCACCATTACCTCTGTGGCCTCCCCGGGCGAAGCCACCGATAGCCTGTGCCAACAGCTCCATGGCACGGGCTAACTCACGACGAGCAGCCAATATCTCCACCATCATCTCCGCATGAGTCATCGAAGGTGGCGATGGCAGAGGAGGAGGAGCCAGAAGCGGAGCCTCATGACTCTCTTCATTGTCGTTCCCATTGCCCCCAACCACTTTTACCTTGGCCTTCACCAAGATTGTGGCCCGCTCTGGCACTGGTGCTCCCGCGATCGAACCTCAGGTTCATCTATAATAGATAGGAACAAACCATTTAGGATGACCCTCCAGATTAAGAATAAGAGACTAGAGAAATGATAAGATATTTATTGAAGCATTCTTTTAGTTATTCTATCAATTTACTAATCCAAATTATACGTGTAGGGGAAATTTAGTTTAACTAAGATTCATTTATCATGATGCATGCATCGGCCTATACGCTCACTCAAGCCAGAATATAGCGGCAATTCACAAAACTTTTGGCACATTGCACACTCGCTTTCCGCTTTGCTAACGATTCTTACGCAGCGTAAGTCAGCGTACCTACAGAAAACTGATTAGATAAAATTAGTGCTGCTATCCTAGATAGACTATATTGTTAGGGCTTATACTTATTTACATAATTTTATCGCATCCTACTTTTCGCAAAACTTTTGTTGGTCAAATTTTAGGTTTTGAAAAAGAGTGAGGGAACTCGTAGACTCATTATTGGCTCTGGTACCAACTGTGGTAGAACCGCCCAAAATAACACACCTTCAGAGGCACTCATCTTCCACTAGACACTAAGCACCCCGAAAGCAAGCTACATCGGACGGATTCTGTTGGGACCCCAAGGGAGAGCTCGAATAATCCACGTTTTCCCGCATGATCCAATAATGAGAATGAGTTACAATACTTAATCCATTTCATACATCCAGAGTTCTTAAAAATTACATTATTACATTTCCAAAGTCAGAGCGCGGAATATTAAACAACAAAATTAAAATAAACATCTAGCAATAATGAACAAGGATCCGTCTATGCCCACCAGAAGAATCCTTCACACAACGATACTCCTCAAGCATTACTTGCAACAGGGGTAAATAAACCCTGAGTGCACAATATACTCGCAAGACTTATCTGACTAGTGGGAATAATTTCCTGACTCCAAGGGATATGCAAAGCTTTATGATTTGCTGGTTTCCTTTTTGGAGAAAGCAATACTAATAGTGAGTCCTTTTTTATGTAATTATTAGTAGCCATGATTAATTGATTATCTTGCCATTCTATGTAAGCACATGTTCTACTTTTAAGCAAGAGTTGAGCAATTAGTTCTATTTCTTCACATTTTATCTTTTAGTTCTTACTACGGTGCTAGAGTTTAGACAAGCCATACTAGATTTCCTAATGATTCACGAATCAATGCCCCTAGCTGGGTACCCTAAAAACACACGCCCCACTTGTACCCCAGGCACAAGCAGGATCAACTCATCACCCTCCTATCTCGGGGTCTAGATCCCCATCCAAACTTGGACTCTAAGCCCCCGCTCCTGAGTCCCAGACTCAGTGCGGTGCAAGGACCTCCACCATCCCCACCTCTAATCAGTCGGTCCGGAAAGAGCCAGAACCCACAACAAGAGAGCAACAAGTCTTCCCTGCGCCCATACCTAAGTATGTGCTTAGGATAATAAGTCTGTGACTTGCCTAGCGTCCAATGCAACGACCGGTCCTTAACCGACACAAACAGAAAAAAGTGTAACCAAGCTATGCCCTGTTGGCCGCAGGACACAACCTCTTACACCCACCAGTACCCAAACCATATCCCTGCCCGGTCACCATTTTTCCTTTCCACCATTTTATCATGAGTGATCATAATTATCACCTATTGTGAGTAATGGCAGTTTACTCACTCTACCAAAATCCTGAGCATAGCAGCTACCTGATCTATACTAGTAGGACTCATAGGTAGATATATTTATGGATGTAGTTTCCATAAAATGCTTGTAACGTAAATGCACATCATATATATATTCAGTGATCATTAAAAATACAGGTTATGCATCGGGGCTTGCCTTGGGTTGGCGGTGGGTCAACAAAGTCAGCACGAAAAGGCTCTGGGGCTTCCTCCTCCATGAGGATCTCCTCCTCATACTCCTCAATGACCTCCCCGTAGTCCTATTCGTCCGTAGGCACGAACTCTACCAACTTATGATCTATATGCATGAAATAATGATGCAACACTTAGTAATACGACAACAGGAACTCTTAAAATAAGAATACATTTGTCAAGCTACTAAACTAGCTCTATCGACTAAGGTGCTAAGTTACCTACTGTTACCACTAACAAGTATGAAGCATAACATATATTATCTTAGCACTAAAGGTATTCTTACTCTTAATGCTGATTTATTCTATATATGATTAAACAAGGAGTACTAGCTACTCTATTTATCCTCCTACCCTAGTGCTACAAAAATTATAGTGAGCACACAATAATCTAATGAGACTATTGTAAAAAATTCATGGCTAAAGCTATCACCGATTTGCCACAAAAATTGCTACAAACATTGAGCTACATAACTCTAAGCTTTCTAAATTGAATTTATGAATCTATCACTACCACAGCTAACTATAAACTAACTATACCAATAGATAGATAGCATTTTTGTGAACCTAACAAATTTTGTTTCACTATTTTTGGAAACCTACAACATTTACTATCATTTTTCAAAGTTTAGCTCAAAACTAAATTGAATAAATATTGGTTAAGTCACTGGAAAATGAAAAACCGATTTCCTCAACACGGCCCACGAGCAAGCGACTCAGCCCACTCCAGCACCCCACGCGCGCATGCGCAGCACACCGGTGCGGCCCACGCTACTTGGCCCACGCGCGACAGTGGCCCAACGTGGGGAGACCCACGCACACGTCGGAGATTATGCAAAAGAGACCCTAGCTTTCAACTAAATGAACCCGCAGTCCTTTCCACTATTTCACACTCTCTCTGACGCTCGCACTTAACCCCCGGTTCACTATGAATTCTCGTTTCAAGGTCCCTAACCAGAACTTAATAGAGGCCACGGCATCTCCGGCCAACGCCGGTGAGCACGGACCCCCTTGGCAGCAATACTCACCATCAAGACATTCCTCATCATAAGCGCATTTGATAGAGGTAATAAACACCACGAATGGTGCCGCATAGAGGCGTGGCCATGCACCATGGCGGGGTTTGGCCATGGTGACACCGACACTAGAGAATTAACCTAGCCCAACACCTCTACCGCTACCCTAGGAGCGAAGGTGCCACACCAGATACCCGAAGGACAGCATGGACGAAGTCATGGGGCTCGGCAGGGTGGTTGGCCACGAGCGTGAGGTCGTTCTGGTTCATGGCAAGCATGACGATGGCGTCCCTAGTGACCTACTGCTCTGCCGGCAAAACTGTTACACGGGCGAGGCAACCAAGTCAACACGACGCAAAGGCACCGCTCAATTGAAACAACGGAGCACGGAGCGACGCACTAGCCGAGCACCCACCTCAATGGCCATGGTGGACCGCCGCGAGGAGAATGCCCCACATTACCTCACTATAGGATGGAAGCTCGTCGGGACGACTCCAATCGCTGGCTAACTAACAGGGCTAGTTGGGTGCACGGTTAATTAGAAGGAGGTGGACTACACAAAGCTAATTGGATGGACAATTCCACTCGGTCTTACGGTGGCTAACGAGGAGAAAACTCAAATTGATGCCCCAACATCGTACAGCCACAACAGTGGTAGTCTTGGCACGATGCTAGACTCCAAACCAAGCTCTAGATGCGCGCAATTACGAGGGTAGGGCCAAGCTCTATGGGTTTTGCCTTGGCATGGCTCGGCCGACACAATTCAATGCGATGGGACAGGGAGCCTGGCATGGCACGGTCACTAAATGGAAAAGGACAACAGCGCGACGGGTGATGGCTCCATGCGCGTATGAGGCCGGCACGACGACGTGCGATCGTAGTGCCACAACACGCAAGATGATGGCGGCTCAGCACTACGCGCCACAGTGGCTGGCACCGGTCCGAGGAGGTAGTAGCGTGGCAACGCACGAACACAGATGTGATGGCGAAGGCAGGCGGGGCAAGCCCCATGCACGTGCAGCCATGAAGGGTCAGCAGCAGTAGTAATTAGGCGAGCGGCAGTCGGAGCGCAGCACGACCGGTGACGCAGCTCGACACGATGACGATGGCAGAGCGGCCAAGTCCGCTGGCATGGCTCATGTGCGTGCGTGAGCGGGAGCCTGAGCGGGAGCGTGAGCGCGCACCAGGGCGTGGCAATGGGGGCAGTGGACCGTAGCATGGAGCCAGTGGCATGCCCGGCCAGCGCGGTGGCACATGCGCGGTGTGTGTGAGCGTGCACGTCGGTGAACCAGCGTAGCGCGCTGAGCCGAGGCAAAGGATGACCGCATCCAAATGCAGCAACCATCGGTAATGTGCCATGCATGTTTTTTAAAGCTGCTCACAAATCTAACTCAATGATCCCATTGCTAAACCAACTATTTAACGCTCGAGATGGTATGTCAAACTACTAAAACCAACTATGAAATTACACTGCTTCTTAATTCAATTCGCCTACAAAAATTCCCGTTCTCGAATGCGATTTCCAAGCTATTAAGTAAGCTATCTAGTGAATCTTGTTCTTGTTCTCAACCGCAAGTATTTCACCGCCACCTATGAAGTTTGTACTACAAACTTTATTAAAGTTTCATTTATGCATTCTATAGCATTCTCGTTCAATAAAAAATCATTTAGAAACCTAAGTGACATTACGCGACATGAAGTATAACATTCGTTTCGCGTTTTCGATGAACGTTTTGAGTCACGGAAATTAATTTACACATTATATTTCATACACTATCACATAAACATGATGCACATGTAGTGTTTTAGCAAAAGATTGTACAGTGTAACACCGAGGGTGTTACAGCAGTGGCGGTGGAAGTGGGGGTGCGCACAGGATGGAGGGGATCAAGGTAGAACTTGTGGTGGAGGCGAATTGGCGAGAGGTGGCGCGGCGGGTAGCTGTCCACAGTCGCGGCTAGTTCCGGCCTTAATGGCACGACGGAGGGGGAAACGGCCAATTGAAGCATGGCCAGGCTCAATTGAAGGTCGGAGGTGACTAGGGCGGTAGCAGGGCTCCAACACCAGCACCTGACGTGAGTAATTGCTCCGGCAGTGACCACGCGTGGTGAATTTGACTCAGGCACAGCTCGGTCCCGCCTGCCGTCCTAAGCGGCCGCAACAGTGCACGCGAGAGATGCAGGGATGAGATGGCACGACGCATCGTGAAGCCATTTAACACACGAGGACAAGGCTAGGGGATGATAGCTCCACATGCGGCACAGTGTGAGGCCAGCAGTGTGCTGTGTCGCCTCGGCGGGACACGGACGCCAGGCAGAGCGACAGCACGTGGGGGTGCTGCGCGCCTACGCGCACTGTGCGCTCGACATGACAACGTGGCGTAGAGAAACATGCGCGTGCTGTGGTGCGACGGTGATGGGACGACGACGGTCCATGGCGTCGCGGTGACAACGCGAGATGGGCTATCTAGGCGGCAGCGGACCGACCAGAGCGACTGGCCCACGACGGCAACGACAAGGACACCGCGGGGCAGAGTAGCCAGGCCAGCGCGGTGGTGCGTGTGTGTGCGTGCGTGCGTGCACCGAGTGGCTGACGCAGCAACGCTGAGTGCCGAGGCATGGTGACCGCGTCCAGACGCTGAAATTGGCCGAGAACGTGCCACGCACGATTTTTAAAGTGTCCCAAAAACCCAATTCGATGCTTCAGTTGTTAAACCACCTATTCCATTCATAAGAGGGCATATTGAGCTATTAAATCAGCCCTAAAACCACCCCACTACTTAATCCCATTCTCCTACAAAAATTATCAAACATAGCTTCGTCAAACCCTTTTCAAACTTACGAAATCAACTAAGTCTTGATCTGGTTCTCATCAAATTCGATTTCCAAGCTATTAAGTATACTAGCCAGTGAATTCCTTTCTCGACCGCAGGTATTTCATCACCATCTACAAGGTTCATACTTCTAATTCTACTAAAATTCAGTATATACATTCTATAGTGTTTTCGCTTAATAAAAATTAATTTAAAACCCTAAATGATATAACTTGACTATGAAATGTAGCTTTCGGTTCGTGTTTCTGATGATCGTTTTAAGTTACAGAAATTGATTTACATACTATATCACATGTATTAACACACAACCATGATGCTCATGACATGTTTTAGCAAAAGATTTACAGTGTAACACCGAGAGTGTTACAGCATAAGAGCTATCTCAACTTCTCTCGCTATGCATGATAAATCTATATACAGACACACTGCTTAATCCAACGTTGGTCAAATTAGACATGTATGTTACTTATTGCAACTCTTATCATAATGATGGAAAAATATATACTATTTACTATAACAAAAACTTAGTCATGACGACTAAAACATTCACTTACACTTTATTTTTCAATTAAATCTTTCTATTGGTTCTAATTTAATCAGAAAATTAATAAACTAACAAAAAATAGTCCAAAACTGGCTTAAGTCAAGCCTTTTCATTCACATAGCCTAGTATTGCAGTCCGTTGGCATGCAGTCGAGTGATCTCGTCGGTTAAAATTAAAACATACAAGGTGCTTTTGCATCAATTCTACATTACTGTTGGGCAGAAAATAGAATTAATGCATAAAACTCATAAATTAACTTGAAAGACATATAACTACTCTTCAAAATTAAATTCTTTCGTTGATTCGAATTCAATTAGAAGATAATCAACATTGTTGTAGTGCAAACATGAGAATAAAATATATTCTACTAGTTTAGGAGGATTTCTTGGTCCTTATCGACTCTGAAAAAATAACCACATTGGTATAAAATTTATGAGAGATTTAAACTTCAAACTCAAACTCATAAATAAAAAATTATAATATTTTTATCACCAACTTTGCTAAAAAATAGCAATATCATAAATACAATATTCTTCTACATTAATTCTATATCACCATTGGGCATAAATAGAATTAATGCATGGAAAAACTCATTAATCAACTTACAATATTGTTATCATCGACGTTGGTCAGAAAATAATAATATCATAATTTAACTTAAAACAATTTGGACTACTCCTCCAATTTTAATTTTTCCGTTGGTTCTAATTTAATTAGAGGATAAACATAATCATAATTTACTGAATAAATATAACTGCTCTTCAAATTAAATCCTCTCGTTGGTTCGAATTTAATTAGAAGATAATCATCACCTTCTTTGCAGCGAAAATTGAAAAAAAAATTCTTGAAATAATGCTTATTCAGAAGCATCACTGTGTACTTATCTACTCTCTAAACAAATTATTCCGTTGGTTCAAATTTGAGCAAAGATGAAACATCAAAACAAATTCATGAACATGTGCTTCTGAAAAGGATAAAACTTAAAATCAGTGTTTACTGTTCATTTGGCCTAGCATGGGGAACATAGTCCGTGGCCCATTTCGCAACACCAGTGCGTGGCCCAGTGAAACATAGTGGCCCAGCGGCGAATCTCGGCCCAGCGGCCTGCTTCGTGCGGCGCGAGCAACCGCTCCCCCGCGCCTAGGCCGCAACCTGGGCCTAGGCCGGGAATTCTCCTTCCCGCCTGGGCCTAAAGGCGGACCGAGCTCTGCCGGCCATCGTTCACGATCCGATGGCCGTGCACACCGATCGGGAGAACAAAAATGCCCCCTTCTCGGCCGGCCTCCCACAACCCTAATCTCGTTCCTCTTTCTCCACTTCGACCCTCTCTCACCGATGGCGCCCGAAGACGACAGAGCGACGCCCACGTGTGGTAGTCAAAGGAGGATACGGTGTTGCCGTGGGCCCCCCTTGGCGGAGCGCGCACCCCCGATTGGTATAGCGCGCCGCCGTCGAGTGGCCTTGCGTCGGCGCCCTGAACCCGCGCACCTGTGCACACGGCGCGGCAGAGTGCCGGCGAGCCGGCGGCTCGGTCGGCCCTTTCTCCCCGCGCGACGGTGGGGAAAGAACCCAAGTAGGTCCCTTCATACTCTACGTTCTTGTGATCTAGGGTTAGGGTTTGGGAAAACTTGGAAATCTTTCATCTCCTTTTAATTTCTTTTCAGTTTCCACCCCAGACTCGATCTACACACTAGGAGAAACCTGGCTCTGATACCACTGATAGTAGATTATGATCACTTAGCTGCAAATCTAGCGGGTGTAAACTTGCATTTGTGATAAAATCACCTAGAACAAGTATTAGAGAAGAGAGGGAGAGAAGAGATGGGGAAAAGAACATGTTACCGTCCATCCGTAGGCTTGGCAGAGCAGGAGGCCATGGAGTCGGTGGCGAGGTCGACGCCGAGGTGAGTTGCTTCGATGAAGGTGCTGAGGTGCTCGTCCCGGCGGCATAGATCAGTGGTGAGGGCGGTGGCGAATGTAGTGGCGAAGGCGCGGTCCAGTGGCGGCGGCGAAAGCGGTGGAGCTTCCCGTCGCTGACAGCACACCCTCTCGATCGGACTAGGGTTAGGATGTCGGTGGGAACTGGCGGCCGCGGTGAACCTCGTGTCTCGAGCCCCAGCCCCTATCTCCTATTCATAGCGCTGCGCGACGGGGGCCCACTAGCTAGAAGAACGTCTGGGCGCCCCCCATCAGGGCGCGAGTCAGGGTCTGACTCGGTCGTTGGACTGAGCCGGGTGGAGACCAATATAACAAATCCATGAAGATTGAGTGCATGAATGAATGAATATTGATTGATGCGTCAAATCTTTGTTTTGAGGCCGCGACAGCCTGCTTCCCCAAGCCTGCTATTTGCGTGCCTGTATACTTGAACAGAGGCGCAGTGTTGCCTGTTGAGGACCACATTACTCCCCCACCGCCCTGAACGGCTGTACAAAAACTGTGCAGACCTGTAGTTGTGTACAGCAGTACAGCTGATGAAAGGGCATGTGCTAATGCTTGACCATTTGACATCAATACTCGACGCAGCATTTGACATCAATACTCGACGGAGGATTAAAAGGGCAAGGTTATGAGGTGGCTGTTGCTCCTGGCCTTGGTTGCAACACTTTGGATCTGGACTGCCAGTCAGTCAGCCAGCGTTTGTCAAATTTCTTGGTTGCTCAAGGCTGACGTTTCTTAATACCATACCAATATCCATGCGTAATCTTTTCCCGGGCCATGCGTAATCTTTTCCCGGGCGGACGAGTTTTGTACAACAATTTAGACTCAGGTAAAACTTCATAAATCCTGCACTTCTTGGTTTTAAGCAAATTTAAAGCAATACACACTTCTCACTTTCTTTGTTATTTTCTGACAGAGTACCTTATTGAATTCTTCAATGCTAAATTTGGGCGTGTGGAGGAAGCAGTAGTCATTGGGATACCAGTAGACGACCAACTTCAGTCCTGAGGTTTTGGCTTTGTAAAATTTGAAAGTGAGGAGGATATGACAAGTGCACAATGGAGCATGATTAATAAGTTGATGCTATCTTCTTAGAAAGATTTTTCTCCCTGGAGTTATTTGACCATTGCTTCAATTGTAAATAAAAACTATTGTGAAGTTGTCAATCATCTTTGTGCACGGTCGGTCAAGCCTTTACATCTTTTTGTTTAATGTTGAAACTATTGATGCTAATTTTTCTAGAACAGTATTAGATGTAAGCCAACATACCACCAGTTTTTTTGGCTATAACCTTCTTATTACCGGTGGCATGCTTTGTCCATCACCACCACCGCGACCAAGCTCTGTCGCACGGGAGAGAATCCACCCCGTCAACCTCTGGCTGGAGCTGCCTCCATGGCGCCTTGCCACCCCCGGCGAGCATGCCCCGATGGACTTCCATGTGCGTTTCTACCTCGAGGGCGTGCCGATCCATGTCTCGACCGAGGACGTCGCTAAGAAGATCATCGGCAAGTCCTGCTCGCTGCACTATATCGTAGAGGCCTCTCTGAACAGTGAAGATACTCGGTCTCCCAACCTGTGGCAGTGGGCATGGACTCACAACCCCAACAACATGCATGCATCCCGCCGATTGACCGCTTCAACCTCAGCTCCGCAACGCCCTCACCGAGAGAGAGAGAGAGACGATGGCCCACCGTGAGCAGCAAGCATGGTGCGGGGCCGGTCGGTCCATGCCTAGGATACCGGATCCGTGTCCTCCCCGTCCACTTCTGAATGAGGAGTCATCCCACCGTCGCGACAGGAGACATAGGGACGACGACGACGACCGCTGAGACGGTCGTGGTCGTGGAAGCAGATCCTCCTGGCTGCCCCGCTTCCTCGGCAACCCCGAGCCCTAAGCCGGCGCCGGCACCGGCGGCAGCGGCATCGGGCGGTGCTAAGCCGCTGCCCCTCTTCATCTCGCTTGCCCTCGGCCTCGCCGTCCGCTTCCTCGTGCCGCGGCCGGCCAAGGTAACCCCGCAGGCATGGCAGCTCCTCTCCATCTTCCTCTCCACCATCGCGGGGCTCGTCCTCGCCCCGCTCCCCGTCGGAGCGTGGGCGTTCCTCGGCCTCACCGTCACCGTCGCCACGCGCACGCTCTCCTTCGCCGCCGCGTTCGGGGCCTTCACTAATGAGGTCATCTGGCTCATCGTCATCTCCTTCTTCTTCGCGCGCGGCTTCGTCAAGACCGGCCTCGGCGACCGCGTCGCCACCTACTTCGTCAAATGGCTGGGCCGCAGCACTTTGGGCCTATCCTATGGGCTTGTCATCAGCGAGGCTCTCATCTCGCCTGCCATGCCCAGCACCACGGCCAGGGCAGGAGGAGTTTTCCTTCCCATCATCAAGTCGCTGTCGCTCTCGTCGGGAAGCAAGCCCAACGACCCATCGGCCAAGAAACTCGGCTCGTATCTTGTGCAATCGCAGCTACAGGTAATAAACGACGATGTGCTTGAATGCTTGATGATGCAGATGTGCATGCATGCAAGTTTTATATTAAGATATTACAGTCTGATGAATCCCGCTGTTATATATATCAGATATTCGTTCTGGCTCTGATGAGCCTTTTAAATTTTGCTCCAGATGGATGAATCGGTGCGTGTGCTTAACTGCTTATTGACCTTGCTCTAAACTGTTGTACTCCGTAGTTGCTAATAGGATAGGGCCTATTAATGGAAACTGTGCCTTAAGATTATTTAATATCTTATAGGAATCCACATTGATGCATCACCACTGAGTTGGAAAACTGTGTTCATTCTTGAGTGCAGTCTGAGTCATTTGATTCCATAACACTGAACTGAAGAACTGAATAGATTGATCCTTAAAAATTTTTGTTATGGTTGTTGCCTTGTTGGTCACTTGACTCAATGCAAAGAAAGCAGCGGAAAACTAATGGCATTTGTACGAATTGTAGTGTATTGTATGCAAATCATTTTGCTAGTTATGTTCTTGCTTCTTAATCATTAGTGCATTTTCAAATTGATCAACTGATTTACTGTGCTGATTTCTGATGCTTGATTGACAGGCAGCTGCCAACTCCAGTGCTCTTTTCTTGACAGCGGCTGCACAGAACCTGTTGTGTCTGAAGTTAGCAGAGGGGATTGGCGTTAATATCAGAAACCAATGGATTACTTGGTTCAAGGCTGCTTGCGTGCCAGCACTTCTTGGGCTTTTAGTGACTCCTTATTTGATTTACAAAATATACCCCCCTGAAATAAAGGACACTCCTGAAGCCCCAGCATTGGCTGCCGAGAAGCTAAAGAACATGGGTCCAGTAACAAAAAATGAATGGATCATGATTGCAACGATGCTTCTTGCAGTCTCACTCTGGATTTTTGGGTAAGATTTTGCTTTTTAAAGAGGATTTTCCCAATGAATTGACTTGCAATCTGAAGCTAAACTTTCAGTAACTGAACTTTTGTATTTAGTTTCACCGTTTACACTGTTCTTGGAATCACGCAAGTAAGTATATATACACACAGCACAAGAGCACAAGTATCTTTCTTGATTGGTGCCTGCTGTAGTTGTCATTGTGATAATGTTCACATCACAGAGCACTGAGCAGCATTGTTCTGTATGTTTTCCCCTGAAAAGTTTCTTTATTAGTCTGTGGTTCCACTTATGGTTGTGGAGACAGCTAAAATATCTTTTTTCTTTATGGCCAAGAGTCAATATGGTTATTCAGTTTTCCTTTTTTTTTATTGATGAGGAACAAAAAAAGGCTTATCCTGTTTCTAATATTGCAGGCAAAGTATTGCCGTATCCAGCGTTGTTGCTGCAATGATTGGACTCTCAATACTTCTTCTGCTTGGAGTGCTGAACTGGGAGGATTGTTTGAATGAGAAGTCTGCATGGGACACCCTAGCTTGGTTTGCTATTTTAGTTGGTTTAGCTGGGCAGCTTACCAACCTCGGGATTGTGTCCTGGATGTCGAACTGTGTTGCCAAGGTTCTTCGATCTTTCTCATTGAGCTGGCCTGCAGCATTTGGTGTTCTTCAGGCTTCATACTTCTTTATTCACTATATATTTGCAAGCCAAACTGCACAAGTTGGAGCTTTATACTCGGCATTTCTTGCCATGCATTTAGCAGCTGGTGTGCCAGCTCTAATGTCGGCACTTGCTTTGGCATACAATGCAAACCTCTTTGGATCACTGACCCACTATAGTAGCGGGCAATCTGCAGTATACTTTGGAGGTAATTGTGCTTTTCCACCTCTTTTGTTGAATAGCACATATTTTCCAAGTTTGCTTGCAATCATTCCATACTTGTTTCGAGCCTGGTTTTCAATACCAATTTATAGAGGAGTTAATTAACTGATTAGCTTCTACTGATATTCCAATGTGTAGAACATATCTTGATGCATGATCTTTTCCGTTCTTTTTGTCGATTCGATTTACTAATAAATCCTTCTTCTAGCATCAACTTCTATTTCGTTAGGTATGACAGTGTATTTGATCATGAAAACTACCTTCATATTTGTGCACACAACAAAATGATAATTCAAATGGAGCCTTATAATGAAATGAAAGCACAAGCTGCTGCGCATAGACATGAAGAAAATTCTTTGCGTGTTTTTATTAGTTATGAAAGCACAAGCTTCAATAAAGCTTTAATATTTGTTCTCTGCTGAGTAACCTGATGTTTTCCTTGTGCAGCTGGGTATGTTGGCCTTCCAGATGTATTCAAGCTGGGTTTTATAACAGCCGTAATCAATGCTGTAATTTGGGGAGCTGCTGGTGCACTATGGTGGAAACTGTTGGGTCTTTATTGAGATGAGTCTTGGGGCAGTGTAAGTACGTGAAAATCGTATCATATCGTTTTTCTTCTGAGGTGCCTATGAATGCATAATAACAGAGGAATGCTCATCTTTAGAAGTTTTTGAGCATTATCAATCTAGACTAGAAAGCAGATGAGTTTTCGTAGGTTGTAAAGACCTGTCTTATATATCCTTTGATTTGATTGATGTAGCATCATATCTCCTCCCCACAAGGGAAATAAAAGCACGAGTGACTTTTATATTTTGATGACCCAAATCTTGTCTTATATTGAATCCATGATGAAGATTAAGTGCATAAATGAATATTGATTGATGCGTTAAATCTTGTGTTTTGAGGCCGCGATCGACAGCCTGCTTCCCCAAGCCTGCGTGTATGCATGAACAGAGCCGTAGTTGCCTGGCTGTATACATCAACTCTGTCTGCCCGTTTGTTTGAGCCACAGCCACTGTCGCGTTGGTTATTAACCAACCGTGTGCTTGTACTACTAGCTCGCCTTGTACAAACAAACAAATGATTGCAAAGCTGCGTGCGATTGGACGGTAAATTGAAGAGTGGATGCGCATGGGCGGATATGATGTTGCACCTCCGACCTCCGTGGTGTCGCCGGTCGGTCTCCCTGGTCCCTGCCACGCCCACCTCGACCTCCATCTTTCTTTCCCGGTGCCGGCGCAAAATCTTACTGTAGCTTTTGTGCACAACACCTGCCACGCAAGTCTACTTACAGGTACAGTTGACTTGGACACAACTCTGTTCGTTGCTCTCGGAAGGAAATACGGAGTACTGCCTTGTGCTTCGCGGCTACTCGTCCTAGCAAAGGCTTGACTGACTTCTTGTTCCACTCCTCTTAAAAACCCTGCGAATTACTAGCTCCCTATTTGTGTTTTACTGTGCCCGGCCGGCTTGTGTTCTACCATGGGACATTAATACACTCCATACATTTGACTTGCCCCATCATCAGCTGAGCCAAAACGCTACTGCCTTGTTCATTCGTTTGGCTGATAAGACATGATTTGGCTGATTTGTTGTGAGAGAAAGATATTATTTGTTGACCGAAAAAATACGGCTTATAAGCCAAACCAACAGGACGTAGGTAGCTAGCTGCTTCCGTGTACAATGCCATGCCACTATTATTCAATGGAATAAATATTTAGAGAGTACGCGTGGCCATGGTTTTGTTGTGTGTGCTAAGGCGTTTAGTTGGTCGAATTCGGCGCCGCCGGATTTATTGTGCAACACTGTAGCGTATTGTAGTATTTTGTTTGTATTTGATAATAATTGTTCAATTGTTGACTAATTAGGTTCAAAACGTCCGTCTCGCAAAGTACAACCTAACTGTGTAATTAGTTTTTTATTTCGTCTACATTTAGTACTCCATGCATGTACCACAAGTTTGATGTGATAAGAAATCTTCTTTTTACATAATGTCAAAGTTGGGAGTTGGGAGCAACTAAACAGTGCCTAAGCCAGTTTGGCAATTCTGACCAAACGACCCTCTGTCGTCTGGGCGTGACAGGTCTCCACGTCCCTCCCCTGTTCCTCTGAACCAGCCAACTAGCTGGTGCTCCTTTCAGAACAGAACGCAACAGCTGTGGACGTTTCTTTGTGGGGGCAGGGCAGCTGCGGATAACGGATATCATCGTGCATGCATTGCAGAAAAGGCACAATGACTACTGAAACTGAACTGAGCCACTTGAGGTGTAGGGTGATGGATGGCATCATAATAAGGTCATCATCATTCATCGTTGGTGGCAAGTCAACTAACCAATCAGTTGGACATCATTTGATACCGGAACATCACACAGCTGGGTACAAACTCTCTCTCTCTATTCTCTCTCTCGTTCCCCCTTGACAAGTCTGGCTGTGTTTGCTGCATGTTTAGTCATCTAACTATTGCCTGAGTTTTGTTCTTGGAATGCAAATCTAAAACTAGAAGAAACTCTTGGCCAACAAACTATCGATACAGCATAAATTCGACCATTTACCTAGTTCCAAAGGTGTTCCTCAGCCTGCATAAATTCGACCATTAACGGAAATACGTCATGTTTGCGAGTATTCAGAAAGAGACAGAGAGAGTGAGTGCCGCGCTTATTTGCAGCTGCAGAAATGTTCTCTCACAAATTTACTGTAGCGAAAGCCAACAAAGCTGCAGCTGTATTTTTTTTTTCTATACATATATATAAGATAGTCTGCATTATTTTCAGTTCAAAGTCAGAAGTTTTTTGTGTACGATCCTGACTGCCTCGGCCCCATCTCACGTCGAGGCGATCCGATTGGATTCGTCAGCCAGACTCATTATATATTAGTATTAATTATTAATTAGCATAGTAGATTATTAAACAAGGGACGTGCGTCTGAACCTCAAGAGCCCGTGATCGCAACAACTTCGAAACCCCCCCCCCCCCCCCCCCCCCCCCGCGATTCATGCAAGCAGGATGTACCAACGCCGTGTTTGTTCGTCTGGACGAGGGAGTGAGACAGGTTCAACCCATGTAGAGGCCTTGTTTGTTTTCCTGGACGCCTATAGGGCCCGGCCCGCACGTTGCTTAAAGCAGCTAGGAGCCAGGCTCTCGAGGAACGCCTCTCCTCGTCGTTTCTCCCGGGCTCAGCTCAATTTAGCCTCTCGCGCTCCCTTTTGGCCGTTGGCGGGCTGACGCTCCCGGTCTCGCGCGTGACGTGAAAATCTCCCCCCTCCTCCCTCCCCACCACTAGGGTTTTGCCTCTCTTTATATTGAGGGGCGCTGCTCACTCCTCGTCTTCCCCGCTCCTCACTCCCTCCTGCTCTCCACTCTCCTCGGTGCGGTTGCCTCCTCCTCCCTCATCCGGCAGTGCGTGGCGGCGGCGGGGTCATAGACGGGCCTCGCGTGGCTTGCATCGGCTGCTCCTCCTCCGTCTCGCCGGCGCACGGGTGCTGCTGCTCATCGTCGTCGTCTTCTTCCTCGAGACGAGCGGTGTTGCTGGTTGCCGATGTTTGTTTGCCTGGACGCAGGCCTGTGGTAGACGTTGCTTTGTCTTCCCCAAACTTTCGCCTCGTTCCTCGTCGGATATGCTTCCTCCTCCCCAAGCCGCCGGCTTCTTTGGTGGCTGCTTCCTCTCCATCCCGAAAGCAAGGTGAAATCTTGAAATGTAGGTTACACCTGACCCGATTTCGACGGTAAAAATGCTTATAGCGTTGTGAAGTATTTACACTTGACCCGATTTTGGCAGTCAAAGTGCTCATAGCGTTGTTTCTATGGCATATCTGTGAGTTCTTGGTCCCAATCCATGATGTTTTCATGTTTTTGTTGCACTGTGATGATACATATGAGCTAGGGTTTGCTAGGGTTTGGTTTATGACATGGTCTGAGATTGGGATCCCACAGTTGGTGGTTTATTTGGTAGATCTGTGAGTTTTTGGTCCCAATCCATGATATTTTCATGCTTTTATTTCATTGTGATAAGATGTATGAGCTAGGGTTTATTGTTAAGCATGGTTTGAGCTTGGGATCCGATTTTTTTGGGTTTTATTATGGTCAATGATGTTGAGGTGGAGCCTCTAGGTGGCTGTGCTCTGCACATTGCTGGGTTTCTTGCTGGTTTGTTGATTCTGATGCTTGAAGCCGATGATGACCCAATTATGTATACAGGTGGCGCTGCTTATGATCTGGTGAATGTGGTTCTCATGGTTGTCATTGAACCGTGAGATGCATCCATACCCAATTAACAACTCTTTATATTCTTTGCTGATGGCTCGGGTTGGATGTGTCTTACGATTCCATGTCTATCATGAACTTGGTTATTTTGACTGCGATGGTTTCGTGCTGCTTATGGCCGATGATGACACAAGGTTATGTTATAGAGGTGGCACTGCTTATGCTTCTATCTGTCTTTGTGCTGGTTTCTTGGTTCTCATGGCTGTCATCAAAACATGTGAGACGTTCATACCCAAGCAACTGCTCTCTTATAGATGCTCTGATGGCTTTGGGTTAGACGTGTCTCATGCTTCTATGGCTGTCATGACCTTGGTTTTCTACCGTCTACATTTGGCTTCTCCAGGCAAACAAACACGTCATCCTCTATTTTGTTCTATTTGATACTTCAGCAGCGCCACCAGTGACTGTTATCAGAATGTATTGAATTATGATCAAGTCTGAGGCCACATACTTTTTTTACCTATGATGCAATAGATGAATAGCTGAGGCATTTCAACAGCTGCCTGTGATGTCTACTGCACCTTTACCATGTGTATTCCAACGGTTTGTTTCTTGAGTTTGTCTACAGCTACCTTTACTGCACCTAGACAGTCTCATTGAACAAACTAGTGGCTTGCACCTGAACCATTTTTGACTCAGGCCTTGCTGCTTGTTAACTGTAGAACAATGTGTGCTTACTATGTTGTTTTTCAGGGAGAACAACCTGGTGTCTACATCAATTGGGCTGAGTGCAGTAAGCATGTATTAGGGTATGGTGGAGCTGTGCATAAGAAATACAGCTCTTATGAGGAAGCAATGACTGCTTTCAACTCAGCAATCAACTCAATCTCTACTTCTAACCCTGCATCAACACCCACTACTATCACTTACAAAACTATGGTAATTTTTTTCCTTTGTGCTCTGCTGTGTGCGATATAGATCAAGCTGAAGAAGTGCAATGGCTGCAACTTTTAGTTAGTAATTGTAATCTCTAATTTATGATGTTGTAATGATACTGCTAATTATGCTCTTAGTAAACTATGCTCTATTTAGCTTCATTGTCCATTTATAATTGTGCTGTGGTACCTGCTCTTATCATGTGTGCTTGCGGTTGCTGTCTGGTGCTGGCGGTTGCATCTTGTGCTGGCGGTTGTTGTCCAGGCAAACAAACACTGTCCCAACTAAACAGTTGGGAGGTATTTAGAATTCCTGACACCCAGCCCAGGCAAACAAACACAATCTCCCAGCAGCCAAGCCTAGTTGGGAAGAGGCACCAAATAAGCTGCATTGCAGCAGTTAGCCCGTCATCTCTGAAACCTGACTGGACTGGTCTAGGTAGGCTCTCCGCGTCTAGGCAAACAAACACGCCCTAAACCGATGAAAAGAAAAAAAAATCCCCGCAAACTGGTGAAAAGAAAAAAAAAACCGCGTGTGCTCTGACTCCGATCCGGTTGGTTGAGAAGCTATCCCGCCCCGACGACTGCGAGAGGCGGATGGGGCTCCGCTATTGTGGAAAAGGTTGCCGACGGGGTTGGACGGCCAAAAGGGTGCGAAAGCAAGCGGCTCCACCGTTTGGCGTTTCCCCCGAAAAAGCTGCGCATGGATTGGCGTCTTGCGGAGGAAGAAGGGAGGGGCAGGCGCGTCTGGGCTCCGCCATTGCTTTCTCCTTGTCCGTCCCACAGCCTTCCAAAAAGGCCGCCCCCTTTCCTGACTCTACCTACCGCCCGCCCGGCTGCCGCTGCCGGCTGCTCGGCATCGATCGGCGTGGCTCCTGGCGTGAGCAGCCTCTGAGAGTGAAGAGCGAGGAGCGAGTCGTGAGAGATGCATGTAGGAGTATTTGCAGTCGGAGTCGGTCAATGCCTTTTGCACCATCACCGTGCTGCACAACGAAAGGTCGTCGCTTCATGGGGCATCACTACCGAGTACTCCGTATGTACGTTTGCCACATGCAGATGCCTATCACCAACTGCTTGCTTTCGAGTACGAGTACAGGCACAGTAGACTTGCACACAACTCTGTTCCACTTCCCTACTGCATGTAGCAGAACCTCTGCTTTACATTATGATTATAGATAGAGTAAATCGTTTCAGTTTTGTCATAAACCAAACTTATATAACTTCGATCGAGTTTATTTAAAGAAATCTATATAAAAGCTAAATAAATTTTTTTTGACTCTAGACAAATCTAAAACAAATCGCACTTTGGAACATACTAGAGAGTAAAACCATTAAAACAAGGGTGATGCTACTTGCCATTTTGACTGAAAATAGGTGTTTTCTAAAGGCGTGTTTGGCACTGCTCCACTTCATGTTTTTAGCCAAGTTCAGCTCCAAACACTCTGTTCAAAGAAAAAAAAATGGAGTCGTGATATCACCTAAAGGGTGCTCCACAAACTCCAGGTTTTCATGGAGCTGCTCCACGAACTTCTGTTGAAGCCCGATTATAATCAAAGTCATTGTCCAAATCCAAGAGGGCAACCAATTACTCTCTAATTCTCATGTGACTAATGCATATGAGCCTCAAAAAATAAGAGGTTTGTATTTATCACAACTCCCCATTCGAATGTCTCTTCCTTCTTCACATCCTATTATTTTTTCCAAACAACAGACCATGATATAATGTTTACAAAATTACTTATTTCCTTGGTTCTACGTTTTCTTTGTCTGACATTTCGTTCCACTTGCTCACAACTCTTACGTTGACAATACCCTTTCCAAATTTACATCCTCCAACTACATCCCTAACACCTGCTCTTACCATCACCACACTAACTCGACTTTACTTGGATACCGAGTTGAGGCCTCCACCCCAACCATCATCCTGATCGCCAGGTCAGCCTTCCCTCTAAGCGCAAAGATTAGAGAAAATATCGTTAGAGCTTATCAGTCATGATACAGTGTTTTCCTATCACAATAGATTAACATTAGCCGGTTTATCAGCCGTAGAAACCATCAGCCGAATAACTGACAAATCTTAAAATTGTTGGAGGCTCAAATCACTTGGATTTAGAGAAGGGAGAGGAAAAGGAAGAAATAACATATTATAGCTTTCCTAACAAATAAACTGTTGGGCGTGCTACCTTGTGAGCGGCTAGACGCGCGACTCGCCATCGCACGACCGTGGCTCGGACGCTGCGTTCACGATTCCTGTGCGCACAGTTCATTTTGCCGCGATTCGCGTTGCGCACGGCAGTCAAACGCGCGGTCATCGTAGATCATTCGGCGGGATTTTTTCGCTCAAACCACTCAAACGTGTCGCCACCATGGAACCAAACACGGCCTATGATGTAGACTAGGCCCGATCTTCCGAAAGGTATGATAGCGTCGATTGGTGGAGACTCGACGTTCACGATCTAGGCTTCGAACCAAGACTGATTCGGACCCCCACAACCGTTACACCATTGCTCCGTTGGTTATCAACCACGCGAACGCGATTGACCTCACCGAGAAGGCTTTCCTGCAAGCGAATCGAGAACACAAGCAAGAACGAGATAAACGCAATCTGAAATTGCAAATAAATATGAGGCTTATGAAGATAAGAAGGAGTTCAAGTCTTTATTCGAAAGGACTAATCGCCACAGGCGAACAAGATCAAGAACTGGGGCCCTGGTTCACAGCAAACAGCCTTGGCGGCACAGTTGCAACAAAACGATGTCTGTTTCACGAGGAAATCAAGAACTAAACAAAACCCAAACCCTAAGAAGAGCGACGGCTGGTATTTATAGAGTCTTAGGCGTCACCTCCCCTGGACGCGCCCCTAATGGGTCCAAACACGATACACGGTCCAACGGACCAAAAGACGGTGTCGCAGCACCCTGGCAGATTCTAGACGCTGACTTGTTTCAACGATTTCCGTTGATTCCGAAGGTCTTTTGATGTGAAACCAATTGGGTTGGCTTCCTTATCCAATTAGCTTTCCATCCATATGTGGATCATCGAAAACGGAGTCCGGATATGTCTTGGATGACCAATTTAAGACAGACTGGTCCTGTAACCCGAGACAAACTCGAACTTGAGTTGCTTTGGGCCTCCATCTCGAGGTCTCGCACCAAATTAGCCTCGGACCTCCTTCTTGACTTGGACACCCTCACTGATCTCCTTGGTCTCCATATGGTTCTCCAAGCATGGTCATATGTATGGAGGTCATGTCCTCATCATCCTCCCTTTCTTGACGAAAAGCCGTCCTCGGCGTCGATTTTGCTTGAAGTCGATCCTGCACAACATGAGGACAAACGAGGTTTCTAAAATAATAGGAATGGACAATATTGTGAGAAAGAATATGACCAAATGTCCAGGTTTGTAGCATGTCTTGTCCTACAGACATGTAGTCTGCTCGATTGAAATACACACGATCTTTGCCAATACTATCCTGCAATCGATTAGTACTAACAAAAAATATATGCTCCCTTTCTTTGGATTCCACTTGTGTTCGAAAAGCAAAACTAGAGGAATATGGCATAACAACAGTGTTGATTTTACTGTCCTCTAGTTGATCATTAATTTGTACAACAAAAGGAGAATTCGGATTAGTATAAATGTAAACTCGTTGTATCAAATATTGCCCTTGGTTGTTATATTTACCAAAAACATGATATGTATGTCGAGAGAACCATGGAAAATCAGCATATGTATAAAGTTTCTCCTCTAAAGAACTAAGATTACATGGAACATCAAATTCAATGTAACCCAAAGTATTTAAAGAAGACAATAATTTCAGTTCATCAACTTCACTAGCATTATGAATAACAAGTCTATTTTCAGCACACATATATCATGATCATTCTTCAATGATTGCATAGGTATAACATAAATATCATCATGCAAGTCATCTTCATCACAAGAAACATCAAGCAAATCATCTTATGATAAAGGTAAATCAAGCGAAGGCTCCACTAAAATTTGCTCTATCATAGCATGATTGGTGAAAAAAATTCAGCACATCAAGAGAACTCTCACCTTCCGTAAGTTTAGCATCATGACCATTACCTTTGCTCTCATGTTCAGCAGACGTAATAGTTGATGGTTCTGAATTTTCACATAAGGCTGTGAGCATCTCCTTTTCTGTCACGTCATCCTCGCTCTTTTGTACATTGTTCTGCAAAAGGTTAGGCATAGCAGAAGGAATAACAAGAGATTGATCTAGCTGATGCACCTTATCATTTGAATTAATTACAAGAGATGGATTAACAAATTTTTCTCTCATAAGATGTTTTATATCATTCCAAGTTTGAGGTTTATCAGAAGGATCTAAAGACTCCCACCAAGATAAAGCAGAATGTCGTAAAATACTAGCTGCATTTTTTATCTTCCTCCTTGGACACATAAAGCGAGTAGCAAATATGTTATCGATGGCAATTTCCCACTCAATGTACTCATCAGCACCTATACCATCATAAGTCGGTGGATACGAACAACCTGTCATTGTTACAAGACAGCAAAAGACAACACAAAAGTATTATCCCTATCAACTACTTAGGTTGTGGACAAGGAAAAAAAGGTACTCAACTCTCAAGCGTCTTACCACGGTCTTACAAGTGTTCTTACCAAAGCAACAGGCGGTATAATCGGTCGGTGATTGTGATACCGTTGTAATTTGAGTGTAACAGTTGCAAGGCGAACATGTACTTGGTTAGAAGAAAGTGGAGTTTAGACAGACACAATATAGTAGCAAGGAATAACAAAATTCACAACTGAATAGCAAAGCTGAATAAGTATCTCAAGTACTTGTCTTAGTTGCTGGCCTACTCACGTTCCAAGTATCAGATGTATCAAGTGATGTGGACAGCAAGAATATAATTAGGAACAAGATAGAAATCAGCACATGCAAATATAGCTCAAATGACGCTCTCTATGTGCTCCTCTAGATATTGTTCCACTTTTGCCCCTCTCTTTTTTCTCTATTTTTGGGCTGTCGTTGTTTTTTTGGATTCTTCGACTTTTTCTTTTTATTTTTTTTTTATATTTTTTCTTCACTTAGGAGCACAAAAGAAGTAACCACAGAAAATTTGAGCTTAAATAAGTGAAAGACGTGGCCTATGAAATTTCCAGAAGACGTGCTCGAAATCGACAAAGACCTTGTGACCACAAAACGAGGATCTTGTGACCACTTTTTGACCAATCTAAAATTTTTGAACCCCAACAGAGCGGGGATGGACGGATCCGAATTTTTTTTTCTAATCGATTTGCATATATGGAACGTCGAAAACGGAGTTTGTATACGAAAACTAGACCAGTTTTAAGAACGGACTCCGAATTAGAGGACAAAACGGAAACAATGTGCGCAAAATTGGTCACGACAGCAAGGATTTGATGAAAACAGTGAAGACAAGTGTAACAAATAAGATGGCGTGGATTAGGGTTTGATGAATACAAAGGAATCACAGCAATACTTGAAGGTGTTCACGGATTATGATAAAAAACAAAGGAAAAAAACACAAATTGGACTTTAAAAAATGATCTAAAACCAGCAACAAGAACTTAACCTAGGGCACAAACTCAACAACGCAAATCAGAGATGAACTTGCACGGCACAATGAGGCTATAGGACAGAGAATATGTGATGATGTATTTTTTTGGCTTTTTTGGACTATAAGTAATGCAAAAACAGTAATAATCTAAAGGGGGAAATAAAGTTATACCTAACGGGCAACAAGGTCTCTGATATCACTTGATGTAGACAAGGCCTGATCTTCTGAAAGGTATGGTAGCGTCGATTGGTGGAGACTCGACGTTCATGATCTAGGCTTCGAACCAAGTTTGATTCGGACCCCCGCAACCGTTACACCACTGCTCCGTTGGTTATCAACCACGCGAACGCGATTGACCTCGCTGAGAAGGCTTTCTTGCGAGCGAATCGAGAACACAAGCAAGAATGAGATAAACGCAATCTGAAATTGCAAATAAATATGAGGCTTATGAAGATAAGGAGTTCAAGTCTTTATTCGAAAGGACTAATCGCCACAGGCGAACAAGATCAAGAACTGGGGCCCTGGTTCACAGCAAACAGCCTTGGCGGCACAGTTGCAGCAAAACGATGTCTGTTTCACGAGGAAATCAAGAACTAAACAAAACCCAAACCCCAAGGAGAGCAACGGCTGGTATTTATAGAGTCTTGGGCGTCACCCCCCTGGACGCGCCCCTAATGGGCCCAAACACGATACACGGTCCAACGGACCAAAAGACGGTGTCACAACACCCTGGCAGATTCTGGACGCTGACTTGTTTCGACGATTCCCGTTGATTCCGAAGGTCATTTGACGTGAAACCAATTGGGTTGGATTCCTTATTCAATTAGCTTTCCATCCATATATGAATCATAAAAAACAGAGTCCGGATGCGTCCTGAGTGACCAATTTAAGGCAGACTGGTCCTGGAACCCAAGACAAACTCGAAATTGAGTTGCTTTGGGCCTCCACCTCGGGGACTCGAACCGAATTAGTCTCGGACCTACTTCTTGACTTGGACACCCTCGCTGATCTCTTTGGTCTCCACATGATTCTCCAAGCATGGTCATATGTATGGAGATCATATCCTCATCAGCCTAGATCTGATCAATGAGCCAACAAGATGCGTAAATCAGTTCAAAATTCTCTTCTCGACATGCATGGTCTGTGTGCTGCCTCTCCCTTGTCTTTCTATTGCGTTTGTGTAACGCGCAGCTCGGCTTTCGCCTGGTCCCCTCTGAACCTGACTACTCCTGTACCTTGGAGGCTTAACCAGGGTCATTTTTTACACCACCAGGCTCATCCCATCCCAGGTAACCTGACCAGTGACCAATCCGAGTAAAGATGGCAATGCCCCCGATACCCGATACCCGACGGATATTTGATCCATTAGGGGATGGGGATGAGATCATATCTTTACCCGCGGGCATCCAAATGAGCAAGAATCCATCCCCGACGGGTATAGCGGGTACGGGAACGTTCCCTGTTTACCCGTCCCCGTTACCCGTTGAGGAATCTGATTATTTGAGCTATCATGTGAGTATTAGGTCAAAAAAGCTTAACATAGGTATTTTAGTCCAAATCTGAATAATCATATATATAGTTTATGTGTTCTAGGAATCCTAGTTCAATTTTTTCTCACCATCTCCGCTAAGCACGCCTGCCTCATAAGCGCTCGTGCCCCTCGCTTTCTCAGTTCGGTCTCTCTGCCACCTTTGCTCGTCCTTCTCGCAACCTTGCTCTTTCTCCTCGGCATCTCTGAGACTCCGACACTTATACCCGGGTAACATCTCCGATTGCAAAGCTGTGACCCCAAGTGTCCTTGTTTATCGGGTATGCAGTATCCGTCGGATATCTGTTACCCGACCGATGTCCGATAGATACGGAGATAAATAAAAATCTATATCAAAATAGTTAACGAAGATAAAGATAAGATAAATTCTTCGTAGCGGAAAAAAAAACGTTCCGACGATAGCGGACGATACCTCCGTTGCCATCGTTAAACCCGAGCTCTGCACTCTCCACTTCTCCAGTCTCCTCCCCCTCCTCCGCTCCGCATCCGCTCGTATTTTAAGCACACAGTTGTTGCGGCCGGACGAAAATAGTAACCGGAGAGAAACCTCTCACTCCACTCCTCCAATGCTCCACAGTCCACACACGCAGTGAAACAGAGCAAGGCGATCATGAGAAACCTCAGGAACCTCCCAAGTAGCTCTCAGTTGTACTAGGAGGCGCTTGGATCCGAACTGGGGAAGAAGACAAGAGAGCCATGGTGATGGTCCTGGGTGGTGGTGGTGGTGGTCACAGCAAGACGGAGGAGAAGCACCACCGGAGGCGCCATCCCGGTCTCTCCCGACTCCTCTTTCCCCGGTTGCCCCTCCCCTGACTCAAGGGAGACCCTGTCTGTGATCCTTCCTTCTCTTCGATTCCGGATCCGACCCACCCACCTCCTTCTCTTCTCTTGGGAATCTTTGAGAATTTCGCGCCCGGCAGCAGCGACAGTCGATAGAGCATGAAGAGACCGAGCGGTTCCATCTCCGGCGGCGGCGGCGGCGGCAGTCCCGGCCCCCTTGGTAATACTACTAACTTGTGCTCATCTCTTTCTCTCTTGACGATTCAGTGCGTGCTCTGCTCTTTTGCTGTTGCGTCATCGGACGGACGGTTTGGCTGATGCTGGGCTTGTTGTTTGGAACAATAAAGACGATGGCTTTGGCGGCGTCGGGATGGAGGATGCCGACGAGGACATGGTGCTGTGCAACGGCATCGGCTTCGGCGAGAAGAAGCGGCGGCTGAGCACGGAGCAGGTGCGCGCGCTGGAGCGGAGCTTCGAGACGGAGAACAACAAGCTGGAGCCGGAGCGGAAGGCGCGGCTGGCGCGGGAGCTGGGCCTGCAGCCGCGGCAGGTGGCCGTGTGGTTCCAGAACCGGCGCGCCCGGTGGAAGACGAAGCAACTGGAGCGCGACTACGCGGCGCTGCGCCACTCGTACGACGCGCTCCGCGCCGACCACGACGCGCTCCGGCGCGACAAGGACGCGCTGCTCGCCGAGGTGCGTCGTACATAATACTCTACTAATTCCTTGGTTCCAGTTCCGGGGGGAGATCCTCTTCCTCACGTGCACGGTGCACTCCAAAAAGAAAGAAAGAAGAAGATTCTTTACAGCGTTTGTTTTGTTTGTGATTGTTTATGAATCTTGAGTTCCGTGGCTCGTGGCAGATCAAGGAGCTGAAGGCGAAGCTGGGCGACGAGGACGCCTTCTCGTCGGTGAAGGAGGAGCCAGCGGCGTCCGACATCGAGGCCCCCGCCGCCGGGGCGGCCATGGCGGCGCAGGGGTCGTCCGACAGCGACTCCAGCGGGGTGGTGAACGATGCGGAGACGACGCCGGAGAAGCCTCCTTCTCCGGCGGTGCCCGCCGAGGCGGCGGCGGTGGCCGGTGCGTCGGCTCCGCATCTCCAGCTCCATCACGGCGAGGTGTTCTTCCACGGGCACCTGCTGAAGGTGGAAGAGGACGAGGCGGCGTTCCTGGGCGACGACGACGCGGCGTGCGGGGGCTTCTTCGCGGACCTGCAGCCGCCGCCGTTGCTGCCGTGGTGGACCGAGCCTACGGACCACTGGGCCTAGGGCGGCCCGGGGGGGGGGGGGGGGGGGGGGGGGGGGGGTTTGGGGTGCGGTGGGCTGCGGGGAACCCAATAAAAGAAGGAAACTCGGCAGTGCCCAGTTGGGGGGCGTTTCTGCAAATTTGGTAAAATGGAAATGTACCTAGTAGTTTTCTGTCAGTTCTCCCGTAGTAGACAGTAGCTCTCTCGCTGCCTGCCTCTGGCCTTTTTTGCCATCCCATCCCCTGTTCTGTCCGGTGCGTGTCTGCCCAGCCTGCCATTGTGGTCGTGGAATGGAAAGAAACGAGAACGACGAAGGTCGAAGGGAAAAGGGCCTACTGAGTACTCCGTAGTAATTAGCGGGAAGCGCAGGGGCGTTTGTGTGAAAGAAACAGCCGGACGGGATTGGGATGGGATCGAGAGCGACAGTGTGCTGGAGAGGCACACGAGCAGTGTCCCGCAAGCGAGCGAGCGGAGGGAGCGCAGGGTCGCTGTCACTGGGCCCGGTGCCACGTGAAAAGTCAGGCTTGTCACTGACAGCGATTCCTGGTGTCCACTCCCCCAGCACAGCCCGCACCATCCGCTGGGTCCGGCTGTGGGCCAGTGGGTCCCCTCCTCGTCTCCTTCAGAGCAAGAGCAAAGCAATTCCTCTCTTTTCTGCAGAAGCGAAGATGCGCACCGCAATTTCGCTACCAATTTCTGTCCAACAAGGATCAGAAAAGCATGTTACACTACTGCACAAGA
This sequence comes from Miscanthus floridulus, assembly GCF_019320115.1. NCBI lineage: Eukaryota > Viridiplantae > Streptophyta > Magnoliopsida > Poales > Poaceae > Miscanthus > Miscanthus floridulus. Next base: position 75,342,593 of record NC_089587.1, read on the forward strand.
GCCATTTTTTTAAAAAAAACTGAAATGAAGATAGGAGAAGTACCAGAGAAGTTCCAACAAAAAGAAAGTTGGTGACAGTCTGGCACACGGATGAATCAGTCAAATTCCTCGTGAAATTCCGTTGATGTTACAAAAAAAAACAACAACCGCGGGTCAGGTAAAATAAAAGACAACCGTGGATGCAGGTGCTGGGCCAGGTGGGCATTATTCTCTGCCTCTGTGGGGATCGGATGCCACGGTCTGTTGTGTTCATCGGACAACGCCCATGGATCAGCGCAGAGACCCAACGCAAATGCATGGAGGAGGCCATCTTCCCCTTGCCGTTGTTTCCTTGCAGGTGCTGCGGCCTGCGGGTGCGCTCGCGCGCCTCTGCTCTGCTGTTATCGTCTCCCAACCCTTTTGGCCTCGTCGTCCTGCTTTTCGACGTGGATTTCCCTTCAGCCGCTTGGCGGTGGTGTTTTTCGTGGTTCTTTGTTCTCCTCTCTATGTTTTTCGTGGTTGTCCTCTGCTCTGTCTTGTGTGTTGTTGGTGGTGTTATATTGTAAGTGTGCGTTCTCTGTTTTATCTTCCTGAGCGATAATTTAATTATCGCTCCAATGCAATATATTCAGGTGGGGAATTCTTTCCCCCGTGTGATTCATAAAAAACAAACAAACATGCCGAGCGAGCCAAAGGAGCTTTTCAACTGTGGACAATATATAATTCGGGCGAATCTATGTGTCCATTTCATTTTTCAACTGTGGGCAGTATATAATTTCGGCGAATCTACGTGTCCATTTCATTTTAAGGCTGTTCGGTTAGCAAGGATTCACTCTGTAGAAAAAATCCAGCTAGAACAACTAGCTTAATTTGTACTAATCAAGTAAACCTGGAATTGTTCATGGCCTGGAGTCAGCTAACCGAACAGGCTTCTCTCCCTAAAATCTCGGTATAATTCAGACGATGCTTAAGCACACTGGTATTAGGGGTATTCGATATTTCTACTTTGCGGTCTTATACAAAGGGGCAAGGACGACAGGGTAGCCAACTGGGTTAAGAGCATCTCTAGTAGTCATCCAATAAGACCCCTCGTTCACATAAAACTATCATATTTTTGGAGAGTTGGATCTCTTCTTCTCCAATAAGGTAGGCCTCACAATAATTATCTCTTCTTTATCCTACTTTGTGAAGAACCTGCCTGTGCCCAGTGAGCTCTTTCCCACGATCGTTCGGGGCGACAAAACCAAACCCAGCCCCTCCAACAGCACACAATAGCTTGTCCTCCATTTATGGCGCTAGTAGTCAACATCGACGACGCCATGCTCTTGGCCCTCGAGGCCGTCGGCTTCCTCCACGGCCTCGTCCTTCTCCTCCATCGTGCCATTCGGCGGTGTCGGCATTGACTTGGCCGTGTGGGCTATGGCTGTGGGCTCCTTTTGCGGCCTACGCGCGGGGATCTAGTCGTGGCCCGTGGGAGGAGAGAAGGGCCACACCATGCCGGGGTCTAGAGGTTGGGTCTAGGGCCAACGTCGACCGAATTTTTTTTTATTTTTGAGCCCTTTTTTGAAATTTTTTCACAAATATGCTCCTGGAGGTAAGATTTCAAAATCTGGACCCTTAGCTCGGCGCCATCGTTGCTGGCGCTGAGCTCATGGGCTCAAAGCATACGTGCCGGTGATTTGGCAGGCACCTCGGCGCTAGTACGCCGAGCTCGGTGCCAGGGTTACTGGCGCCAAGCCTGTCTTATGTATGGCCCCCAATTCTTTCTCTCTTCCTCTCCCTCTCTCTCTCTCGCACCTCCCTCGCCTTGCCCAAGCAGCGCACCGCCGCCGCTACCCACGCCCCGTGCCCGCACTCGGCCGCCCTCACCCGCGCCTCGCCCGACGTGCCGGCCGTGCCCCGCCGCGTCGGCGCTGTGCCCGCCGTGCCGTGGCCGCACCGCGCCCACGCCGTGCCGCCCATGCCCGCCGTGCCGCCAGCGCCCGGCCTTGTCCGTCATGTCGCTCGCCACCGTCGGCCTCGCCGCGCGGAGCGCCGAGCATCCCGCGCTGGCCGCGCGCCACCGTCGGCCCTGGCACCTACAACGCCCGGCCGTGCCACCGCCGGCCCGGCTCGTCAGCCTGACCCACGCCTGGCGTCCGCTGCGACTCCGTCGACGTCCGTGACTCCATCGTCGGACAGGTAAAAATTGTGAATTTGCAATGTGCGTACTTAGTTAGCTTTGATTATAGTGTAGTAGTTTTGACATTTGTCATTTACTAGTTAATGTGATGACTTAGGTAGTTGATTTAGTTAGTGATCTAGTGAGATAGATATGTAGATAGATAGAAACATAGATACATAGGTACATAGATATAGTTAGATAGCTACTTAGATAGGTAGTTATATATTTAGTTAACTAAATAGGATCTAGATATTTAGTGAGTACACTGTATCTATGTATGTAGTTATTATCTTATTTACTTAGTTTGTAGTTAGAAAGTACTTGTTAGGTACTATCTATCGTCTAATTTGGACTAAAGGACATGTGTTTCGTTACGTGTTTGAAATAGATGGACAGCCTAGTGACCATTTATCATAGAGGCACCGTTGAAAGCGATTGTTGATGTGCAAATCGTGCCTGCGCTATTCAATGAGAAGCCATCGTTTAGTGAGATGGTTGCAAGGGCTCGGGAGGAGCTGCATTGCCTTGGCGATGATGATGATGATGGCAATGCAGTTGAGGGTGCACTGCACCTAGATTCTCCTCCCAACATCCTTAGGCGAATGATCCCAATTGGATGTTCGGATCAGTGGGAGAACTATGTGAGACCGGCAATGAAGAGCCACCTGCAATGTTTGGACATGGTTGTGCGTTGGGTGTTAGTTGATCCCATCCCTCATAGGTTTTCCCCACCAATGGGTCAACAGGCGCACTTTGACCCTCCGGTCCCGGAACCTGATATGGATGTGGAGGTTGCACCTACAGTTCCCGATGCTCAATCGGCCCCCAATGAGCTAGTTGGAGATGCTTGTCATACTCATGATGTTGTGGCAGATCCTCCTCATGAGATCCCTTTGACATAGAATCATCCAAGTAAGTGTCTTATCCGCATGGTTATTGGGAGCTTACCCCCTTCCTTACATACATTTCTTTTATTTTTCCTTATTTTTCTACTTATGTTGCAGTAGACATTCCTGACAATGTGGATGTGCCCCCTGTTGCTGCGCAAGTGCTCTATGGAGATAGATTCCGTGGCTCCAATAGTGTTGAAATTATGAATGATTCGGAGCCATATGAGAAGGTAAGGGCTCTTGATTCTGATGATGATCGCCCTGTTGGAGAGCTGACAGAGAGTGATATTGAGATGCTAAGGCGTATCTTTTCCAGCCGTCGTGATCCAAGAGTTCACGAGTTCAGTGATCTTGCTCTTTCCGATTAGGCGTGTGTAGAAGGACGTGATGATGAGCTCCTAGAAGCTCCTAAGGCCGGCCCTAACATGATAATTGAGAATGGGAGAGTGTTTAAGGACCTCCCTGCATTGAAGAGGTGGTTGCAAGCGTTTGCAGTGATACGAAAGAGACCTTACAAGGTTTTGCATTCAAATGCGGAGCGCCGTTACACAGTTGTGTGTGACAAGGAACGTTGCCCATAGAGGGTTTGTGCAAGGAAGCAAAAGGTCATCGGAAAGTGGAAGATCACAAAAGTTATCGGGCCACACGGTTGTAACACATCTGGTGTTACGAGCTTGCTTAGCACCGAGGTTTACACCTAAGAAGATTTACCGAAATGATTTTGTCAGATTTTAAAATTTAACTTATGTTTAAAAGTGTTATTTTGGCGAATTATATTGAACAATAGGTTAGTTAGTTCCTAGATATTTTGTTTCTATGAGTTAGTATGACGTATGGACTAGTGCTTAAAAATGCCTGATAGCAAATAAATGGCGAATGGCTTGTTTGTTTGATTAAGCATGAAAAATAATTTTTATAAACAAAAATTGTTGAAAATAAAATTTGCTAAATAATAAAACCTTAGAGCTTTAGTTTTGCTTGTAAATGCTTAAAGTTGTTTTAGAAAATGAATTTTGGAACCTAAAATAATATAAAATATAAACAGGAAAAATTATATCATCAGCAGGATATGAACATCGTGAATATGTTGGTATGCTTGTTCGAGTGTCAATGTGATGTTTGTTAGTTAAAAAAATAACGAGAGTGCCACTGGCCACTCGCCCCACCTACCTCGCCGGTACGACACGCGCGATGATGGATGAGCTGGCTGGGCTGCTGCTGCCGTGTACTGCTTTGCTTGTTTTCCCTCCCTCACTGCCAGTTCCGTCGCTTCACCCTATGCCTCTTGTCATGCTCTCTGTTCTCTGCCTTGCTTGTCTCTACCTGCTGCTCACATCGTCCGTCGCTCGGCAACGCTGCCGAAGCACGCCATGTTGTCCTGGCGTTAATGAAGTTGGCCGAACCCTCGCATTGTTTTCCTCCTTCCTTTTATATTTCTGCTTACCTCTGTCTATGATTGTCCTTGCCTACCGCTGCTGTTTGCCTCTCCCGTGTCGCAGCAACCGCAGCGCCCGCCATGGCCAGTCACCGAAGCTGCTACCCGACACCACACGTGCAGACGCGCCCGAGCCCGTGCGTGGCTCCTCACCTTCCTCTCACGCGCCTATGCTGCTCTCCCTCCCAGCTTGCCTAAGCCAGCCGCCATGCCCCGCAGCCACCCTAGGGCGCCCATGCTCCACCACCGTTGCGCCTTCCCCACCATGGCCACGCCACCATAGCACCCGCCGTGCTGTGCCCGCTCGGTACCTCGGCGTCCGCACCGCTCCACCTCCGTGCTCAGCCACCGCCGTAGTCGCTCGAGCCACCACGTCGCCGTCATCGACGCCCCCACCCCCACATCCTACGCACGTGAGCTCCAAGCCCCGTGCTGGTATGGCTGCTCCATGGCGCTGCCCCTTCTAGACGCCCCTCCAACGTCATTCGCACCGGGCCGTACCTCTGCTGCCGTTGCCGCGTCTCCTCTAGTCAGTCGCCGGTTTTCCTTCCCCATCTCCCTCGCGTGAGCGCGCGCCTAGACCCACGTTGCTCCGTAGCACCCCACCGCCTCTAGTCACGCCTGCTACGCCATCGCCTGTCTCCTCGCATGTGTTCACGAGCCGCAGTGGCCACCCCCGACGCTGTCCGCCCGGCTCACCCTGCTGCTGCCGCTACCACGTGGCTCTGCCTCCATGGCACCGCCTAGCTAGGTGCGTGCCATGTCTGCCAATGCCTAGGAGCCTGCACCTCGCCTCCCTGGCCCCCTCCATTGCCGCAGCACCGCTGCCGCCTACCGTGTCCACTGATAGCTGCCAGCTACCGTGGCCGGGCCGCCACAGACTACTGTAGACCGAGCTAGGGCCTGGTGTGGGTGCAGTCGAATGCCGCCTTGCTGTGTGGCCATGCATCTCGCCCTCACCACCGGTGAACCACCGCATGGGTAGGCGGATTGTTTCCTCTACTCCGTGCTCTATGTTTGGGGAGAAAGAGAAGGTGGGGATGTGTAAATAGAAGCTTTTCGGGGGTTCTAGGTGCATTAACGTGACTCACATGAACAGTGTAGGTTGGACTACGGATCAGTTTAAGGTAAACGTAGGGTCATTTTTGCAAAACTACCAGCACACCCTGGGCTTGCTAGTTGGGCTGGCTGGTTGGGCCTCGCTCGCTGTCCGCTTGGGCCGCCGGCCTCCTCTGTGGGCCACGCGCGCCGTGCGTCCTATCTGGGCCGGCCATGTGCCACTGGGCCACGCCGCATTGGGCCATGCGCATGCCTGCGGACTGTTGGTCCAATCTGGCCACCGGCCCTTTTAGTTTCTAAAGCAATTGTTAATTTAGTTTCATAAATAAACTTATAAAATTCATAGTAAATCATAGAAAAATCATAAAAACGCCAAACTAGTTTTGTTGAGTTTCTAAAATCATAATCAATCTAATAGTGTATTTTGTGCACATAGATTTGGTATATTTTAGGGTTGCTCTAATTATTTTAACATGCTTAATATTGTTAAAAGGTGAACTTATAGGAATTTTTGTGATAAATCGGAGATAGTGTTGACTCTGAAAATTTTACAGTAAATTACTAATATTATTAGCTGCTCATTGTAATTATTGTAGCTCCAGAATAATTAGTTTGCTAGATAGATAATGATGCCCTATTTCAAATAATGATTAAATCAATAGAATGAAATAAATAAACACCCTAGGGTTGTATAACTAAAATATCTATTGGGAAATAACGCCTTATTTGACAACATGGATAGGTAGCCTACATACGGTCGTCATTAGAACTAGCTCGTTAACTTGAGAGGCATAAATCGTATTTTACGAGTCACAGTTGCAGTTGATTAATTATGTCTTTGCATTATATCGCATTGAATTGCATATCATAATAGGGACGTTGATGGATCGTGGAGTCATCGGGAGTTGCTGGAGAAATGGTGCTTTTGGAGATCGTGTCGCCATGATGGAAAGCTATCTTATGATTATATCTTACCTAGGCAAGCCCCGGTGCATAACCTCTACTTTTCTATACTTTAAATTATATTTGTGCATTAAGTTTTAAGGAGTTGAATGAAACAACCTTGCATATATATCTTTATCCGATGAGTCTTACTAGTACGATAGGACCATGTAGATTGCTGTGCTATATGACTCCGATAGAAGTCGAGTGATTGCCTATCACTCGTGAGATATAGGAAACATATTACTGTATTATTATCACTTGGAATATACAAAATAGTGGAAAGGAAAAATGGTGACCGGGCAGGGATGTAGTTTGGGTATTGGTGAGTGTAAGAGGTTATGTCCAGCGACCGTGGGGCATAGCTTGGTTACACTACTTTCCCTATCTATGTCGGTTAAGGACTGGTCGTTGCATAAGACTCTAGGCAAGTCACAAACTTATTATCCTGAGCACATACTTGGGTATGGGCGCTTGGAAGACTTGTTGCTCTCTTGTTGTGGGTTATGGCTCTTTTCAGACCGACTGATTGGAGGCGGGGATGGTGGAGGTCCTTAAACCGCACTAAGTCCAAGACTTAGGAGCGGGGGCTTGGAGTCCAAGTTTGGATGGGGACCTAGACCCCATGATAGGAGGGTGATGGGTTGGTCCTACTTATGCTTGGGGTACAAGGGGGGCGTGTGTTTTTGGGGTACCCAGCTAGGGGCATTGATTCGCGAATCGTCAGAAAATCCGGTTTGGCTTGCCTAAACTCTAGCACTGTAGTAAGAACTAGAAGATGAAAGATGAAAGATGAAAAAAGGAAATCTGATTGCTTACCACTGCTGGAAAGTAGCACAGGTGCTTACATAGAATGGTTGGTTAATGAACTAATGCGGCTGTAATAAAAATCGAATATAAGGACGCACACTTAGTAATGCTTCATGCAGATGCAATAAACCCACAAGTCAGATAGCCTTACATATCCTTGGAGTCTTTTCTTTCCTCTTGTTGGGTAAGTCTTGCTGAGTACAATTGAGTACTTAGGATTTTATTTCCCCCTATTACAGGTGATAGGTGGTGGCTAGAGCTGACCTTTGTATGTGGATTCCTCCTGGTGGGCTCAGAGATGATTTCTTTTACGCCGCGATCATAATTTTTATTTATAACTCTTACTAAATGTTTTTATAAATGAAAGTTTTATAATTTGTTGTCCTAGTTTATTTATCAATGCTTCATCATGCCATGAATAGATGTTTATTTTCGCTGTAACTCTGTTCACATGTTTATATTCCTCTGTTCAATTAAATTGTTCATAACTCTGATAATATGATTACATTCCGTTGTCATAACAATAAAGATTATACTCTAATATTGTATTAGAAGTGGTGTAAGAAATGGTTAAGAATGATGTAAGCTTTATTCTCTCATTTGTGATCCTGATGAAAAAATGTGGATTTTTGGGTTCTTCCCTGGGGTGTGCCTGACGAAACTGCATGATTTAGTGTTCTCCCTTGAGTACTTAGTGTCTAATGGAAGACGAGTACTCCTGGGGGTATTAGATTAGGCGGTCCTGCCACAACAATTGTGCTGACCATGTGCTGACACTGAGGCATCGATAGTTGACATCTATCCTCATTGCTAAATAGTTGATGGAAATATTGTATGGAGAACCCAACATGAAGGTTAGGACAATTATTAGGACCGTTGAGACATTGTATGGAGATTATGTGATAACTTATGGTAAAGCTTGGAGGGCTAAGCAGCGAGCATGGAAGATGATATTTGGTGACTGGGAGGATGGGTATGAGCAGCTGCCAGTACTTTTCAATGCAATCAAAGCGGTGAATCCAGGCATGCATTATGAGTACATCCCAAAACCAAATGCTTAGAAGGATGGGAGGCATATATTCTTCTGTGCTTTCTGGTGCTCCCCTTAGTGTGTTGAGGCCTTTAGGCACTGTCGTCCCATTTTCTCCATTGATGGTACGTTCTTGATTGGTAAATACTAGGGCACACTTCTTATAGCCATATCCTATGACATGAACAACAAGTTGGTTCCTTTGGCATTTGCTTTGGTTGAGAAGGAGAACAATGACAGTTGGGGATGGTTCTTGAGGCTAGTCTGGATACATGTGGTTGGGCCTAGTAGGGAGGTTGGCATCATATCTGATAGGCACTAGGGCATACTTAATGTCGTGCGAGAGCAGATAGAGGGGTATGCACCTTTGCACCATCGTTGGTGTACTCGACACCTTACCGAGAATCTACTTTGGAAGGATGGTGTGAAGGATAACTTTGGTCTGTTCTAGGAGGTTGCTCGATAGCTAGAGGACAAGTACTTTCAGAAAAAGTTGGAGCAGGTTAGAACCACATCAAATGCAGAAGGTCGACAATGGCTCATAGGTTTGATGAGTGATTTAGAGAAATGGACATGAGCTCACGACATCGGTGGATGGAGGTACAAGTTTTAGTGCAGCAACGTGGCAGAGTCATTCAATAAGTTGCTATTAGGGATATGTGGTATGCCCATGAATACAATCATTCAATTCACCTTCTACAAGCTTGTTGCCTGGTTCAATGATAGACACGCTCATGCATTGAAATTGCAGAGTGATGAAGAGATATGGGCTCCGAAACCAAAGGCACACCTAGAGAAGGCAAATGAAAGGGCTGGCACACATGAGGTTACATGCTTTGACCACACCACAGGGACTTATCAGGTTGAGCATAGGGGAAGTACAACATCTGACGGCGAGGTTCGAGAGTCGAGGATGCATGTGGTTATCCTCCAAGATTTCAGATGCACTTGTGGTAAACCAAGGCAGTACCACTTTCTATGTTCCCAATTAGTGGTAGCAGCTAGACATCGCAACTATAATATCGAGAGCAGGATACCTCACGAGTTCAGAGTCGACACGCTTGTGCACACATGGAGCCCCCGCTTCATGCCTTTCTAGGACCCTAGAGAGTGGCCTCCATATGATGGGCCAAAGTACATTGTGGATCTAGCTTACCGTTGGAACAAGCATGGATCAAGGAAGAGGATGAGACATAGGATGGTTATGGATCAGATACCCAGAAGAACAAGGCATGGGAGAGGAACCCCATTTCTTACTGACCCCGAGCAGTATGAGTGCAATAAGTGTGGTAGACTTGACCACAATTCAGGAAGTTGTCATTGGCAGATTAGTGAGGTGCGACTATTGGTTGTTTTCATTAGTTCATATTTGTCGTATTCATTTAATTAATTATGCATGTAATTATGTCAATGACTTGTACATTTCTAAGTTCATGTTTCATTGTATATTGAATTTCTAATTCATTGACTTTTTTGTAGGATGGCACAATTCCACCTGCTCGACCCGACGTATGAGACGACCCACCGAGGACGTCTCATAGCAGAGGGGCACGTAATAATCTATACGTTTTGTTCAAATTTTGGTGAGCGTACATGTGTTCATGAAGTAACAGGAGACTAAGTTTTATTCCATGCAGGACCTTCTGCTCCTTCGTCCTAGAACCCACAATGGGTTCTTAGACATGCAGTACGACGATAGGTACACTCCTTTCCTGCAAAGAGCTGGCCTAGATGTCATGTCTTTTCAGGTTTGTCATGGGTTGTCCAAGTTTAAATCAGCGGCCATAACTGCATTGGTTGATAGGTATTATCTTCAATCATTGCCTCCATTCATGGCCATTTGTTCATGCGCTTGCCTTTTCGACATGTAATCTTGCTTTGTCTAAAATGTAGGTGGCGGTCGGAGAATCACAACTTCCACCTACCTTTCGAGGAGATGACAGTCATGCTCTAGGACTGTCAGAAGATGCTAGGCCTGAGGATTCACGGCAACGCAGTCATCGAGCAGTGTAGGTCAGAAGGCTAGAGAGCACGAGTGGAGGCCTTCCTTGGGCGTGAGGTTGGTGAGCAAGGGGCTCGCACTTCTAGAGTTCTCATCTCCTGGCTCCTGCAAGAGTTCGCACAGTGCTTCGAGGAGGCAGATGATGAGACAGTTGGGTACTACTGCAGGGCGTGGATCCTACACCTGTTTGCCTATGTTCTCTTCCCCGACGCCGTGGGTGACATTGTGTCATGGATGTGGATCCACTGCCTCAGTGACTGGGACTAGGCGGGTTAGTGCAGCTGGGGCTCTACAGTCTTGGGTTTTCTTTACCGGCAGCTTTGCGAGGGGTGTCATCAGACTTCGTCCACAGCGTCACTTGGTGGATGCACGTACCTGCTTCAGTTATGGATGTGGGCTCGTCCACCAGTTAGCCCTCCCGAGGTTCTGGCTCCTCATGAGTAGTTCTTAGGTCAGCCTCCACGACGACAGCCAACATGGGCGTACCTTTGGGACTTGGTTAGGGTTTCACATGCAAGGTTAGAGCAGGCATACATTGAGTTCACGAATGAGCTAGACATGTTCACTGTGTCTAGTGTAAGTAAATTTTATTTTCCATGCTGGTTTGAAATGGTTTAGTATACCATCTAACATATTATTTGGACATGTTGCTGGTGTTGTGGGAGGCGTATGATGGAGAAGGGGCACTTCCTTTTCATTTGAGCAACATGTGTGGGTTCGACAATGACTTCTATAGGATGAGATGTCCTCTAATATGTTTCTATGTTGTCGAGTTCCACCTGCCAGATAGAGTTGCAAGCCAATTTGGAGTGAGACAGCTTTGGCCAATGGCTCCGTTCTCGACTGGCGTTGACTTACACAAGTAATTGTTTTGCCATTTCAAATGTCTCATGATGGTCCATTTCCATTAATATGGTGACATGTACATGGGTTCAAGTAATGATGACATACATGTAGGTTGGATCATCAGAAGAACAGAAAGATTTTTGACTGGGAGAAGCACCACCAGTACTACATTGATCAATGGGAGGAGATGCACGACAATGTGGATGAGAACAATGAGTCGCACACGAACCGTGAGTTTAGGTGGTACCAAGCTTGGTACCAACGTGCGACACGTTGTAGGCTAAGGGTACAGTGGATAGAAGATGACTACGATGACATCGAGTCCTCCGACGATGAAGACATGACGTACGACCAATCTACTCGTGTAGGAAGGCAGGACCAATCTTAGACAGAGTGGTAAGTCAATTGCCTTATTTTTCTACGTTAAGTTGCATACCAATACATTATGCGTTAGAGGTATCTATTTTAGTTAGTGCCACCTTCAAGCCGTAGCATCCTTATAATACTTTAGATTGTTTTAGAAAAGAACACAAAACCTGTTGCTATCTGTTCAGAAGTATTTTCACTGAGAACTTTGTTGCAGGGCAATACCCTCAAATGCTCTGTTGAAGACATTGAGCGCTTTCATCCGAGAGTCAGGGACGACGACACGTGTAGCTTCCAAGATGTAAGATTCAAAATCTTATTTCAAACATATTATTAATACGTTAGATTCTTTCAATTAACATAATTTTGTACAACAGAGGTTGTCGCATCGGCTACATCGTGCGGCTGCTCGCTGAGGTTGTAGGATAGACATGACGCAAGACGTGTATGTTCCTCCCATAGGTAGAGGAGGCTTAGGTTCCTCCAGCCAAGCAGCTACAGGGGACAAGGATGAGGAAGAGGATGAGGACGACGACGATGTGGACCAGAGGCATGAGGAGCTTGGCCCCTCTAAGCTTTAGGATGCTCCCTCGACTTAGCCTACATAACCTCCAGGCACTAGGCGACGCTGTCCACCTAACCCTTACACTCTAGGTACTAGCGCTCTTGATCACAAGGGTAAGGGTAAGACTAGGAGGTAATGAGGGTTTTGTGGTAGATGTTAGTATGTACTATTATGGATTTTATAGTTACTTTCCTATAACTATTTGGGACTGTATGGATATTGTGGACTATTTGGACTATGCAGGACATGTTATGTTGATTGTGATGTTCATTGTGGTTGCATTGTGCTCTTTGGATGATTAAATGTTTGGATTATATAATGATGTCTCTGTTTATAACTGTGGATGCTCCTAAAACAAGGGAAACTCTTGTGAATTTTTTTCATGAATCATTAATTATACTACACTACAAAAAAGGAACAAATGCAGTACACAGATTAAATGTAAATTTGTTAGAACATGTATTGTCCAATCGTAATGTACAGACGCTTTACAGATGAATCTAGACTTTTCAGTAAGAGTGAACGAATCTAGCCTTTTCAGATAATGAAAATAGACTTCCGACGTGCGCAGACAGCTGGACAGCAAAAACCCAGGCGTTAGGACTCCCGACTTGGGTCGGGACTTCCGACTGTCGGGAGTTCTGACTCACGTCGAGACTTCCAACGACCATAGTCACTGCGCAGGCTAAGTGACTGGGCGTCAGTACTTCCGGCATGAGTCGTGATTTCTGACAGTCGGGAGTTCTGGCTTACGTTGGGACTTTCGACTTCAATAGTCACTAAAAAAATTCTATGTGCTTGTCGAGTGTTAGAGTGTCTCTCTTTTGATTTTATTTTTATGCTTGAGCACTCTATTTTCCTTAGACCAACTAAGTTTGCATCCCTCTTTATAGTGCGGTGGATCCTAAACTCAAAAACAAAAATAAAACCTTTGGAGAGTGCATACTGAGTAATAGCTATGACAGATCTCATTAAGATCACATTAGTCCCTAATTTGGATGTCATGAATACACCAAAACCCACATAGGGGGCAAATGCAATTTCAAATTCTTAGTCTGAAACATACTGAGCAAGCAACTCATCATCCAAGTACCAGTCCTCTATGACAACCTTGTTGCTGTGGCTAGGCTCACCTGCATTGCTCTAACCTACGTGTCGCCTGTAGTAAGTGGTCTCCACTTCATATGCGGCCTTTGTGGCCTGAGTGAAGAATGCGTCATCATCTTCCTCTGCCTACAAGCCCGCCTCTGCTAGAGCGATGAGCTCGCTCAGTCTGCTAGTGTCGTCCTTAGCCTCCTTCGCCTACAAGCCCACCTCTGCTAGAGCGATGAGCTCACTTAGTCTACTAGTGTCGTCCTCAGCCTCCTCCGCCTATAAGCCTGCCTTTGCTAGAGCGATGAGCTCACTTAGTCTAGTAGCGTCGTCCCCTCATCAGACAACACAATCAGTGATTGAACGGTGTGACCAGCTCGCGTTCTGTGCTCATCTAACTTCTTTTTCTCATACCTTGCATGAGCCACCTCTGCATCATGGTCCTCGATGTATCCAATCCCTTCATGTATAAAATGCAATCAGTTAGCAACGTAATTATATTACATTTAAAATTAGACAACGAAAAAAAGTCTTTCAAGCACACACTGACACATAATGCAACAACATGCTCATTCAAGACCTACATCTGTACTCTTGTCCCCTCCCTTGCCTCCTTCCTTGCCCTCTCCTCCTCTAACGTCCTCCGTCTCTCCAATCCCCATTTGTCAAGCCCAATATCGATCGGGTTACGAATACCGTGCTCTCTAGCAAACTCACGCATCTTATTTTTATGATGTTTAATGAATAGGTTGACGTAGTCAGGTCCATATCCCCTATTCCGTGCAATTACTTGCATCCCCTTCAGTTCATCCAAGAACTCAGCTTGACTATCATAACATTACCACCTGCATTTCCTAGTGCTCTGTTCAAACGAAAAATTATATCATATATGTCTTAGCAAAAGAAACAAAATACAATTTCATGTTTACCATAAAATAACCAACCTCATCATAGTCAACCATATGGCCGCAATAATAGCCTATTCCAAGCTCTGAAGGGACTAGACCATAGTTGGATTTAACACTACATTCGCACTTGACTGGAGGTGCTTTGTAAATTAACCTTTGTTTCTTCTTTTCCTTTGCCTTTGGTGGCTCCGGCCATTGATTCTTAGGACCATAGAGCCACTCCTTGAAACAACACTTCACAAATCCATACACCTAAAAGTGGAGACACTAGTACACGCACACATAGAGCTAAACATTTAAAAAAATACACTTTCCACTTACTTCGTGTTTGTTCGGACACACAAACTCCAACGTATTCTCAGGGTTTCTCATAGCTCGATCTCCGTATTCGCACAGAGAATTTTCCTTGAGTCATCTAACTATGGCTAGGTGCTTCTCCTTAGTTGTCATTGGTGGGGGTTAGGTGGGTGGAACCCACCACTTGAAGTGCTCACGTGGATGTCTCCCTCCAAACCAATCATTGAAAAGGAGGTACCTAGGGTCAAACTTGTCTGCACCATTGATCCACTCAAAGAAAAAGCACCTCTCATGGTCCTACACAACAAGATTACAATAAAATATTAGTAGCATCCTTACACAAATAAAGAAAAAAAGATAGTGGAAACAATTACTTACATTAAAACGATTGTATGTGTAGAAGCAACGTGTCGCTGTGTCTGGATGTCTCGATTGAAACACATGGGCCAGAAAACCACAGTCACGGTTAGGGACAGGGAGGTCAGGAGGGATGGGGGCATCTTTGCAAGATGCGTTGGGGTATAATTCTCGGGGACGACCCTATTTTCGCCAAAACTCCTCCCGATACATTTCTTGCATCTAACAAAATGGATGTAATTTAACAAACAAAAATCAAAACATCACAAATTAATGCCAATAAGAACCATAACTACAATACAACTAATTTTGTTCTAAGAACCAAAAGCAATTAACATTAAACCCTAAACCTAGGGTTTCCCATTTGATGCACAACAATGAACCCATAACATAACTACATGTGTTGCGGTTACCTAGGTTTGCTAGCTTTTCCACGCCTTGGCATCATCCTATAGTTGTATAATACAAATATTGATTGATAGAATGAAACCCTAAGTAATGACGATTCTTAGGTTGAAAAATCTGACTAATATATACCGAATTGATGCGAAAAAAACTAGGAGGGGAGCGAGGATACCTTGCTCACGAAGATCTATGGATCAAATCAAAGTTTCCAAGGTCCAATATGTTGATTCATGAGGTAGGGCGAAGTGGGGAGAAAAAAAACCCAAGAGGGAGAAGAAAGAAGAGGAAGAAGGCTCAGGCAGGAAGGTTGGGGCCAGGTTAAAACACCACCTTGGCGCCATAGATCATGGCGCCGAGCTCGGTGCCAAGATCTATGACGCCAAGCTGCCTATCAAGTCACCGCCATGTCTTTGTTGAGCCCAAGACCTCGGCGCCAGCAATGATGGCACCGAGCAGTGTAAGCTCGACGCTAGCAACTATGGCGCTGAGCTAAGGGTCTAGATTTTGAAATCTTACCTCTAGGGACATATTTGTGATTTTTTTTCAAAAAAAGAAATAAAAAATAAAAAAAATCGGCAACGTCGAGGAGCCCGAGTACCTCACACCTATTGTCTCATCGCCTTCGCCCCTGCCTCGATCTACGTCACATCATTTTAGACACCAGAGGTATAACACGTTCCTTAATTTTATAAGCTACTCACGACAACATGTACACATGTACCTTAATTTTATAAGCTACTCACGACAACATGTGTGTGTATAACTAAACTTATATAAGTCGATTGATGGACTAGCCCACATACAACCGTTTCTAGCACGACCATCTTGGTTCTTGTTCTACACTTCCGCTATCTTATACATAGAAATAGAAACTCTCCAAGAAAAACCCAACCCAAGATGAAATATTGTTTCAAGTACAATCTAGGATTTGATAATATATGTTGAAATAGTATGGAGATTCAACCATTTCGATGCAAGATGGATTGTCCATGAACTTGTAAGTAGACTTAATTTTTATGACTTACCATCCGTCTTGAATCTCTGGTTTCATGCCAAATTAGATTAATAGCCTAGATGAACGAGGGTATCATGAACTATAAGACTCCAACGGCCTATCTATATGGGTACCCAAACCCAAAATAGGTATTGGATGGTACTTGTCGGGGACCTAATACTAGGGTACCCAATGAGGTGGAGCTAATAACCATCAAGCGTTGACGCTCCCGAACAGGCAAGAACGCAACTACACTTCTTGCCCTGCACCTCGCCTACCCCCTAAGGGTTGGCTCCGCCTCTCCTGACCCTCGAGGGCTGGACTCTGCCTCGCACGATGTTTAGGGGTAGACTCCGCCTCGCCTGATAGCAGAGGGTAGACTCCACCTCGTCAGATGGCCGGAGGCAGACTCTGCCTTGCCCGACGACCGAGGACTGGCTCTGCCTCGCCCGATGTCTTAGGGCTGGCTCTGCCTCACCTGACGTCTAAGGGCTGGCTTCGCCTCGCCCGACGTCTAAGGGCTGGCTCTGCCTCGCCTAATGACTGAGGGCAGGCTCCGCCTCGCCTGATGGCTGAGGGCTGGCTTCGCCTCGCCCAATGGCCCGGGGCAGGCTCCGCCCCACCCGACGTTCTGGGGCTGGCTCTGCCTCGCCCAATGTCTACACCCTGCCCCTTCATGATGATGAGCATAGGGTAAGACAGGACACTCTAGTCAACCACAGTATCAAGGACCATGCCCTATGCGCCTGTGGGAAAGTACCATCAGGGTATGACGGGATGGGCGCTTTAAGCCCTCCCAGGCATGACAAAGCCTGAATAGTGTTGTAGGCACCGACTTTTGTCCTACAACATTGTGGGTGCCACCATCAGCCCTTAGGCATGGATCCTAACACAAGCATATGGCAACCACTATAGTCCAGGGGGGAACTCACATCATCAACAGTAACGAACGTGTGGTCACCTCGTCGTCTGCTCCCTGTAGGGTCATGGCTTGGTACCCTGACACGCCGCATCATTCACCAGAGTAGGATGGGACGCGACCACTAGCTAACCGAAGCTAGGGCATGGCCCTATCAGGATCAGCGAACATGCTATCCCTAGCATGGTCTACCATGATAGCAGGGTAGGCTCGAGGGAAAAGAAAGACGCAGCATCTTCGAAGGACCCACTCTACCTCTAGTTTTTTTCCTCTTTCTCCTATCTATAATCCCTGCTCCCCCTTGGTCTATAAAAGGGAGGGCAGGGCACCCCACTAAGGGTATGGATCGATTACACACACAACACACAGCCAAACAATAACCAAGCTCTTGGCATCCTTTCAACCTTTCCATCAGAGACTTTGGACCACTCTCTCTCTCGAATGTTTGTACCCCCTACTATGAACTTTTTTTGGAGCTAATAACACGAGCAACAGTAGACTAGACGTAGGGATATTCTGCCCAAACCAGTATAAGCCTTTTGTCCTTTAGCACACCATCTGGGCCTAACGCGCATCAAATATAAATTTACTAGTTGGTGTTTATTCGAAACACCGACAGTTGGCGTGCTAGGTAGGGGACCTTTGCGCGTTCCATATCAGGCCTCGGATGGCTAGCCACGCAATCAGCTAGGTCCTAGGCACACATGTGTGTTTCAGTGACCTAGACTTCATCATCACGGTCGGAGGAGAGTTGGCGTTGGCTCACGCCGCCATCCAATCTCTCCCCTCCATCGGCTTCAACTATGGGAGGCTTGAGCACCAGCTCGACATCTCCCTTGGACCCTAGTAGTCTAGGGAGGACCCACGCTACCTCACCCTCTCTCCGCAACACTCCATGTGGAGCGCCCCAATGGTGCTTCTATTTGGACTCCGCAACACCATGGCAACTGTTAGCCACCTTATGGCACAGCGCGTGATCCCATTCCCCACGAACAACAAGTTCATGGGGATGATCGAAAGCATCACAAAATCCCTCCACAGCCTCCTTGCTAAAAAGCCAGGGTTGGACTATGGCTCTGACTTTAGCAGAGGGAGCCATCACCCCTCCCAGGAATGTTTCATGGCGGGTACCCCTGAAGGACACGTCAAAAGCATCCCCGCAGAGGAGGCTACCCTAGTGGGCGACCTTGGTGATGAGACTGAAGGGGCAACAGTGGCCCCACTTCGCATGAGGTGGAGCAGCTAAAAGCCTAAAAGCAAGAGATCAAGGAAGCTGGAATCTAGCTGGTGCAGGAATACGTGGAGCTCGATGAGGAGATCAAGCACCGTAGAGACAGTGGGCGCGCACATGACAGGGCCCCTAATGTGAACCGAAGGATCATCACCAACGATGAAGCTCTTCCTCGCTTTGCCTAGGCAAGCCAGAACTTCACTGCCATGATGACCTTGCTCCATGGCCTTCCAGAGGCTGCGACGCTCGAGGATCGTCAGGCCCACCATAAGATTCGCACGCTGCTCGAGCGTGTGGTGGCACAGCAGGCAGAAAGCTCATTGTCTCAGCGATGCGAGCTCAACACCAGCCCACGCACGCCCTCGGCGTGCCCCGCTAGGGATGTGTTAGTCCATCAGGCACCACAAAGCGGTAGGCAACGCGCTGTGGTCCCGGTACATCAGTGTCTCGGTCGCAACCGTGACGCACGTAGCACCCTCGACGCCCGTAGACACACCTACAGCAACCCAGAGAAGGAGCCTGCCATGGCTATCATCCTCATCACGGTGGATGCTACAACAGCGGCGAGGACCAAAGCCCGAGCCCTGACCCGTTGGGTCCTTAGGCCTTTGGCCGGCACATCCTCAATGCTGCTTTCCCACCAAGGTACCGTCCACCTCATGCTGAATCGAAGACTATCGGCTTGCCGGGCCCCCATAGGGTCATCACCGTCAGCACCTCCTTCTAGCGCACCTATGAGTGTGAAGTCCAGTGCTGCGGTCATGCCGCAGCAATCGTCGCCTCCGGAGAGCTCGCCACCCTTAGGGAGGAGGTCACCGAAGAAGTGCCTGATGCCAAGAAGTTAACCAGGTCGTTCGAGTCAGTCAAGGGATCTAAAGAGGTCTTCATAGATCCCAGCAGCTCCGAGGACAAAATGGTACGCATTGGTACCACACTTTCCTCCGAATAAGATAGCACGCTTGTTGACTTCCTCCGTGGCAACAAAGATATCTTTGTGTGGAAACCCTAGGATATGCTAGACATTCCGAGGGAGGTCACCGAGCATACCTTGAAGATCCACCCAAGCTCCAAGCTAGTGAAGCAACGCCTGCATTGCTTCGATGAGGAGAAACGCAGGGCCATCGGTGAAGTGATAGCAAAACTATCAGCTCCCGGATTCATCAAGGAAGTATACCACCCATAGTGGTTAGCTAATCCCATTCTTGTACAAAAAAAGAGTGGGAAATGGAGGATGTGTGTTGACTATATGGGTCTCAGCAAGGCATGCCCAAAGGATTCATTTCCTTTGCAGCGCAGAGACCAAATAGTCGACTCTACCTCAAGGTGTGAAACCCTCTGCTTCCTTGATGCGTACTCCGGCTATCATCAAATCATGATGAAAGAGTCCGATCAGCTCGCGACATCTTTCATCACCCCCTTTGGATCGTTCTGCTACATCTCAATGTCGTTCAGTTCAAAGAACGCTGGGGCTACGTACCAGCGCTGTATGCTCAAATGCTTCGGGGACCTCATTGGGCGAACCATTGAGGCCTACGTTGATGACATCATAGTTAAGTCCAAAACGGCAGACCACCTCATTATCGATCTTGAGCAAACTTTTGCAAAACTATGAGCAAATGACATCAAACTCAATCCTAAGAAATGCATTTTTGGGCCCCGAGGGGCATGCTGCACGGCTACATCATCTTCGAGCGTGGCACCAAAGCCAACCCAGAGAAAATCTCAGCCATCACAAGGATGGGCCTAATTCAAAACATAAAGGAGGTTTAGCGAATCATAGGGTGCCTCGCCGTACTCAGCTAATTCATCTTGCACCTCGGCGAACAAGGTCTCCCCCTTTATCGACTCTTGAAGAAAGCCGACCGCTTCGAGTGGACACCCGAGGCCCAGTAGGCACTTGACCTGGTCAAACTGCTTCTGACAAGGGCCCTGATCTTGGTTCCTCTGACCGATGGAGAATCCCTTATGCTATACATAGCAGCCACCATGCAAGTGGTCAGCACCGCCCTGGTAGTAGAGCGGGAAGAAGAGGGGCACGCCCTCAAGGTGCAGTGTCCTATGTACTTCATCAGTGAGGTGCTATCTGACTCTAAGACCCGCTACTCCCAAATCCAGAAGCTCATGTATGCCATCCTCATCACTAAGAGGAAGCTATGCCACTACTTTGAATCACACACCATGATAGTTGTGATGTTGTTCCCCCTCGGTGAGGTCATCTAGATCTAGGATGCCATAGGAAGAACCACAAAGTGGGCACTTAAGTTGATGGATCATGGCATCACGTATGCCTCTCGAATGGCGATCAAGTCCCAGGTGCTGGCTGACTTCATTGCAGAATGGACTGAGGGCTGGACACCACCGATGGTCATCGATCAAGAGTACTAGATGATGTACTTCGATGGATCACTAATGAAGAAGGGTGTCGGCGTGGGGCTGGTCTTCGTAACACCCCTTGGGATTCGCATGAGGTACATGGTTCGTCTCCATTTCCCCTCATCCAATAATGTGGCTGAGTATGAAGCGCTCATCAATAGCCTACGCATCGCCATCGAGTTGGGCATCCTAGCTAGTTGTCAACCAAGTCATGAAGGAGTTGAGCTGTCACGATGCCAATATGGCTACGTACTGCCAAGAAGTCCAACGACTGGAGGACAAATTCAATGGCCTCAAACTCAATCACATCCCAAGGCGCCTCAATGAGGCGGCCGACGCGCTTGCAAAAGCGGCGTCTAACCAAGAGCCAGTGCCAATGGGTGTCTTCGCCAGCGACCAACCCAAGCCCTCGGTACACTACGAAGGGTCGAAATGGGCCGACAATGGTCCGCCCGATCCAGCCTCGGGGGCTAACCAACTAATGGCTCCGTCTAACCCCAAGGTCATGGAGCTTGAAGAGGATCCACTAATAGAGCCCAACCCTCTGGTCGACTGGAGAACACTCTATGTCAACTACCTCCTCCATGACACACTATCGACGGACAAAATGGAAGCTCGACGGCTCACACATCAAGCTAAGTCCTTCATTCTTGTAGAGGGTGAACTCTACAAATGAAGCCACATCGGGATCCTACAACTCTGCATCCCCATCGAACAGGGGAAGCAACTACTGAGCAATATTCATGGTGGGGTCTGTGGTCACCACATTGCACCTAGAACCTTGGTTGGGAATGCATTCTGGTAGGGGGCTAGTACTACGTTCAGCAAACTCACCTCTTGGCCCAGGCACTCCAGCAAACTATGGTCTAGGGGCTCGATCTGGTTGGACCTCTAAAGAAGGCGCCTGGGGGCCACACCCACTTGCTTGTCACCATAGATAAGTTCACAAAATGGATCGAAGCTTAGCCAATCTCCGCGATCAAGTCCAAGCAAGCCGTGCTATTCTTCCTCGATGTCATTCATTGCTTTGGAGTACCAAACTCGATCATCACGGACAATGGCACATAGTTCATCGGCAAGAAATTCCTTTGATTCTATGATGAACACCACATCCGAGTCAATTGGACCGCCGTCGCACAACCCTAAACGAACGGGTCGGTCGAGCGTGCAAATAGCATGCTCCTACAGGGCCTTAAGCCTAGGATCTTCAACTGGTTGAACAAATTTGGCGCACGCTGGGTCACCGAGCTCCTCGTAGTACTCTAGAGCCTAAGGACAACTCCTAGCTGAGCCACCAGCTACACGCCTTTCTTCATGGTCTACGGTTCTGTGGCCGTCCTCTCAACCGACCTCGACTATGGAGCGCCAAGAATCAGAGCATACGATGAACAGGGAGCCGAGGCATCCTACCAAGATGCCATGGACCAACTAGATGAAGCACGCGACATCGCCCTCCTTCACTTGGCCAAGTACCAGCAGGCGCTGCGATGATACCATAGCCGATAGGTACGGGACCGAGCCTTCAATGTCGGGGACTTGGTTCTCCGCCTTGTGTAGAGCAACAAGGACTGCCACAAGCCCTCCCCACCCTAGAAGGGGTCATACGTTGTCGCAGATGTACTCCTGCCAGGCGCCTACAAGTTGAAAACCATCAACGGCGAGGTCTTCACCAACGCCTAGAACATTGAGCAGCTATGTCATTTTTACCCTTGAATAAACACATACTTTCTCTTATCAGTTATGTCATCAAAATTCCCGATCTTTCGTGACATCCGACCCCTGCAAGTGCGAGGGGTCATACCTCACTCAGGGCCTAGTATAAATATGTTTATCATACAAGCATTCTCTGTGTTTCCCCCCTTTTCTCATGATAAGTCCTAAGGGCTAGGTTTTCGGGAACTAACTCTGAGTATAACTGGTAGGACTGCGGGAAACCCACGTCCCAGCGGCTACGGTCTCCTTGCTCACCAGCGTGATTAGAATTAGCTCACCCACACTCTGAGTTTTTTGCGACCTTAACTATGGGAAGGGTCAGAAGGCACTGAACCTCCTTTACAAAAAAGGGAGAGAAGAGCTAAAAAGCTATTTACCGTAACGAAATTTAAGAACTTATTCATTTTTTGCACAAATTCATCACTTACAAAGTGATTTCATCATGAAAAGGACTGATGTATTCATGAATACAAAGGACTGTTCACACAGGGGCTCCCCCACAACTTATTCAATTATAGTTTTTGACTAGTTCTACTATAAGTACAACTATGATCGCCGTGCCATGCTCTCCATCGGTGACGTCCTACCGCTCCGTGGGATCCTCGAGGGTGCCATCGTCTGCAACGTCGAGCACCACATTGGTGACCATGGCACCTTCACTAGGGCATCTAGGGACTACGCCATCGTGATCAGCTGCAACCCTGACAATGACACCTAGACGGGGGGCGCTCCTCGCCGAAGAAAGGCCACCATGGCTAATGGATGTCTCTAACATCTCATCAAGCTTCATGAACTAGCCGATATGGCAGCTACGAGAGTGAAACCCTCCATCGATGCAGTCCTACATGGCTTCCCCACCAACAAGGCACGTCTAGAGAAGATTCGCTGGAGGAGGCCCCCATATGGATCCATTCTGACAAAGGCCTCGCGGACGACGACAAAGCCGACAACGTTCAGCACCATCTAGTGCGCCTCCTCCTTTGATGGAAGCAGCCCCTTCTCAGCAAAAGCGGCCAACTCCATCTCATCTACGTTGGATGACCTCTAGCTCGACATCGCTCTCTAGATTCATGAGTGGATTTATGAGTTTTTCTCTCCTTGGCATTACCCTCTCTCACTTAGGAACCACTACGACGCACGAATGCATTTAGTGAAAAGGAAGGAGATGAGGTAGCAGCTCAAGAATAGGCGAAGGAATAGGGATGAGAACCCCCTCCCTCCCCCTATTTAAGGAGGAGATGTAGCAACTAAAGAAAGGCAAAAGGTTGGGACAAAAACCCTCTCCTTTCCCCTATTTAATGCGGATAGGAATTCAATGCTGATGTGAATTCGAGGGGACGCACCTAGACCGGCGGGACGTGCTCTGCTCAATGAAACGGTGCCTGGTCAAACAAGACGTGGCCTAGGCATGGCCCACCACTACCACACGCTGGGTGCGAGAAACAAGGCACACCCACATACAGGCGACTCTCCGCTTCCCTAGGCAGGACCTGGAACGACCCAACCATGGAACCTCTATCAAGGGGAGCCCAACGGGCCTCCTGGGTCGATCAGACGGCCTAGGTGAACACCAAACGAATGGCCGCCGAAAGATAAGCACCTTTGTTTACTTACTTTGCGTGTCAATTCTACTACCGAGTCTCTGACCCTAGCAACGGTAGGGGCACGGACATCGCTCGGGGGCTACTGAGAGTTTCTACTCGTTTAGACATCCTCTTTGCCCGACCCCTCCTTACATTAAAAAACTAGAAGCATGGTGTGTGGGTGTAAAACTTTGAGTAAAATTGGACAAACCACTAGACCCTACGCCCCAACGGCTACAGTGTTTTTTCTCCAGCATAAACGAATTCATAGTTCCCCACACCCTAAGCTTTAGCATCCACCTTCTCAAGAACAGTCTAGAGGGGTCTGCATGTGGAATCTCCTTCAAGGAGAAGCTGTCGGGCTGCCTAAGTCAATGGAATGGCTCGGATCGCCGCCGAGAGACAGAAACAAAAAATTGTAATGTTCGTGCAGGTTACACCGACCCCGTCAGTGAATGACGGACCCAGATTCCACACAAACATGCCCATCAGCGAGCTCATTGAGCGCGACACTCGAGCCATTGAGGCAAGTGTTATCAGCTTAGCCCCTCCAGTTGTAGAAACTGAGGACAGGGTGATGCGTAAAACACGGTCGACCCCTATGAGATCCCAAGAGGACCGAGGGCTCGAGCTGCTTGATCCTAGATTAAGAGACCGAGGTTTGAAGGTTGGCCCACGAAGGGCCTCAGGCCACCTCGCATCGAACAAGAGCTAGAGGAGAAAACGCGGATGAGCCTCATCAGCCTTCGCCCAACCCACATAGAGGCAGATAGGGTCATCTCAACCTTCTAGTTCAATCTAGCCTCTAGCCAAGCCCATAGAATACCCATTGAGGGGGAATCTATTGGAAGGCGGGTTATGGAACAACGGAATGAGACCCGAGGGCTTTGTCGACCCTATCATGAGCGACGGGACCAGATTCCATTCGAACATCCTCGTTAGTGAGCTCATCAAGTGCGTCACTTGAGCTGTCGAGGCAAGTGACATCGCCTCAACCCCTCTAGTTGCGAAAACCACGGATGGGGCAACAGTCACAAAATGAGCCAACCCTTGACTGAATCCCCACCACGCGCCGGGCTTGTGGAAGGCCGAACTTGCGATGAGACCAACTGCACGGTCATAGAACGATAGCTAAAATCCTAAGTAAGGGGTACGTGCAGATACAGGAGTAAGTTCGCTACCCCTCGCTTCGGTCTCCAGTAACATCAAGCCCCAGCAACCGTATGGGGTTAGATCTCACTCGGTGGCTGATAAAGGTATGAATACTTCTTGTTTTTTCAAAATAGTCGCTAATAAAGGGTAGTGGCAAGGCTTGTGGGAACAAATAATTGAGCATGCATGGTAAGGCTACAAAAAAACCCATACCCTGACGGCTATGGTAATTTTGCCCACCAGCATAAATCAAAATTTCCCTCTTATACACCGCTAGCACTACAGTCTTCATGAACGGAAGGGTCAGATTGCACAAGTACCATTTTGAATGCAAAAAGAAGAAAGCAAGTTTAAACAAATGAAATGAAATTGTGAATTTGTTTAAGAAAGCAAAGTTATGAATCTGTTTTCAAAAGAACCGACACTTGTCCACAGATTATAGATAAATGTTTATCAGACTCATTCGACTAACTATCCCCTATCGGGGAGAACCATATCTTCAATTTTGCTCGCCAGGGTTTCCACAAAAGGAGTCACCGTTGCTTCTACGGCATCCAGCTCAAAGTTATCATAACCAAGCGTGAAGCCAAGGCTCATCGCCTCGAAATCAATGTTTGTCATCATAGTGCGAGTGGGTGACGGTGAAGGTTTGGGTGATCCCTATGTGAAGAGTTTCCTTCTCCAGCTGGCGCACCCGCACCGTGATATCTGCCACATGGGCCATGAGAAAGCTGGTCCCCTCCACCTACACCACCTACAGGTCATCGTAGACCACGCCAAGAGCAACCTTTAGGATGTTGAGCTCGTCGCTCTCTGCCTGAAGGAGACTCCTTGCATTGGCAAGATCTGTGGCTAGTCCGGCAGCGGCACCCTCGGCCTCCAGCTTCTAGGCTCTCACGGTGTCTAGCTTGGCCTGGAGGGAGCAGATCCTCTATCGTGCCTCATCACACGCTCGGATGGCCCAGTCATGCTCCCTGCAGGCCACGCTGCACTCCGAGCGGAGCCTCTCTATAGTATGGCATAGCTCATCTTGCTCCGAGCATAGCTGGGTGACCATCTCGGTGTCTAGTTTCACCCTCTGCTCTAGGGCCACAGACCTTTCCTCGGCTACCAGCTTGAGATCCCGCTCCTTCTCAGCCTTGTCCAGGAGGTCGATGATCCACTGGCGGGTCTTGGCATCTCGTTGTAGCAGCTCATCCTGCTCCTTCCGCACTCCCATGGCCTCCTCCTGATCCCACCGAGCCCTCTCTGATAGTTCATCAAAAGAATTCTCAGCGAGATTCATATCCCGGTGGGCCTTGGCTGTTGTAGAACCGACCAATTTATAAAAGCACAAGTACAATGGCAGCCCACAAGCGGTCGCAGTGTCATACTTGAGCCCATATAAACCTGATAGTCTATCGAGTACCACGATGGGTCTCGATAAATGATCCACAAACAACCAAGACCGTATATGATTCAACATACATGTCACTTATTACATAAAGTTCACAGATACATTTCCATCATCAGAGTATGGAATAAAGTTATTATAAACCAAGTTTGATAGATAATAGCGGAAGCAAATTAAGTTTGAAAGTAGTGTTTCCAACTTGGTTCAAATACAGTGCCATCATATGATCACAGTCCACAAAAGCATATAGAAGGATTAATAAAGACGCCTGCCCAAGGCTTACTCCTCATCCACAGCGGGATAGAAGCAACTCTTGCAATACCCATGATATATTGTGCCATCTGCAATAATGGGAATAAAATCTTGAGTTTGAGAAGGTACTCAGCTAGACTTACCCGTCATAAACCAGAAATAAATTGACTTCAAGGATTATGCAAGGCTTTATAAGTGGAGATAGCTTGACAATATTTTGCATAAAGAGCGATTAATTCAGTTATACAGTTATAATTCTATCATCAAGTTGTTTATAACTATCCATCTCTAGATTAGCAGCTATCCTATGCCAAACATGAGGTATAGCATTTTAAGAGCATACAATAGTAACCATAGTAGGTATAGTAATTCCATGTTTATCCAAACCATCATATTCCATAATATAATTACTACGATGTTGGGACTAGCCAAGTTTCTCACTATCCGGAAGAGACGGCGATTCGAATCGATTTCAACCAGCTGGGAATTTATTCCTAATACAAACCCAGGTAGACCAGATCATTAGTCACCTTAGGTCACCTTTGGTATAACTATGTACACATTTCACGGGTTCGCCCAGCGCCACATAGTCAGGGACAACCAACTACCAGGATGTTCAAGCTCGGCCTATCCTTGGGCTCACATCTAGCTCTCTACACATCCTTACTACCATCTAGAGTGCACACCTTGATAGAGTGAGGCCCAACTTGAGTTGAGCTACTCGGCTTCGTGGTCAAAACGAGTTATCTGGCTAGCTAAGTGATAGGCATGCGTTTAATCTTGTTAGAAGCGTCAACAACGGTACGGTCCTTAATCGGCACAGACGGAATCACATGAGTCAACCTATCATAGACTCCACCCGATCTCCATTTACTTTTACCCCATGGTTCTTTTCCACGATAGCAAATATAGCCAACCGTGCTTTGGTATCCACCTATATCTCGCAGGTGATAGGAAATCACCCGACTTCTACCGGTCTATGCAGGGCTAAGCATATATTCGATCCTAGACCTACATGGGGTTAAGGGTGTATATATATCTGGACAAGGTAGTTCAATGCATCGAGTGTTTCCAAACAACTCTTATAACCTAATGCATCAATCATAAAGGACTCAAGTAATATTTTGTAAAACACTGGGAGACTTAGAATGCTCCGGGGCTTGTCTTTCAGAAAAGAAGTGGGGCGATGGTCAGGGCACTTTGGGAGCTCTTCTAGGGTCTGCTCCTCTTCTTTGGGAGCTGTGGCTTGAGGAATCTCCTACTGGTCCCCTTCCTCTTCTCCGTGGAATTCCAGCAATGTTATCTCCTCGATCGATCCTATATGCATGAATATGGCATAAGATATTGCGAATGCATATATGCGGACAAGTATAGTATGATGAAGCATGATGAATGCAATCGTGTAAGTATTCTTAACAGCATGGTGTTATAGTAATAACAAGTCTATCACATTTTACTGAGTAGGTGCATATCTCTTCTTGATTACTTAATCAAACACTTCAACAATTCATTTATTACACCACAAAATAGCAGCTACTTGTTTTACTCATAACTGGAGTTATATACATCAAAATCATATCATTGTGGACATTCTGGAAAGGCTAAGAAATTGTCTACAACTCTCTGTTAAGACTGTTACTGTGATTCAATAGTTATATAGGGAAAAAAATCATTCAATCAAATCTGTCCAGAAAGTAAACCTTTCGGACAGCAAACTTGTAACAGCTAGAACTCTAAAACCCTAAGTCCTATGACTGTAAAAATTTAACACAAGGTAGATTAGTAAGTTATCTACAACTTTGTTATTAACAAGTTTTATAGCAAAGTCCATTATCCATATGAAATCATCCACACAATCAAAACTATACATGCAGCCTTGTATTTGAATTATAAAGTGATAATTAGTTAGTTGCATACAATCAATGGCTTCTACACCTTACTATGAACATAAATAGTTACTATGAATTACAAGAATCATAGAAAATATCATGGTGAACCCCAATTTAATTACTTAAATGTCTTTATTAATTTAATTAAATAATTAGGGTAAATAATAAACATACACCAAAGCTGCACAATAAATTATCATAAAGTTACAGTGGACTCTTAATGCTCCCAATAGGCTACTGTAAAAATTTAATACCATTTGCATATGTATAACATCCTATGCAAAAATGATAAGCTAACAAGGGTTAATTTAGTGAAAATAGTAAACCCTATAGAAAAGTGTCAAGCAACAAATTATATATTTCTCCTAGCTTCATATTAGCACCATACTACTGTACAAAATTTTTCATAGCAATATATTACATACTTTTATCCCTACAAATTTCCTTAGAAAATGCCATTTATTAGTAAATAAATAGAAGGACCATATTTAAATCAAGTTTACACCAAGCTTATTATTTTTCCTAGCTAGAGCCTATAAATACAAAACCCACAAAATTAGAATCACAATTTGAGGAGTTTTCTAGCTTAAGATATCTATTTTACAAGATTATTAACATTCAAAAAACATTTATCTAAATACATTTAAATCCCCAATAAAAACATTAGAAACTATACATATCATATTTTTACAAAATACTACACTTCCTCAGGAACACAACAAAATTTGTTTCACAAGATTTGGATTCCTATAACTCAACTTATGATTTTCCAAAGCTAGCATGTAAATCTAAAAATAACCGCGCTATCCTACAACTCTATACAAGCTCTAACGCAAACAATCGGAAGCCACGCGCGCGTGAGCCAAGCTGTGGTGAGTTCACCGTGGAGGCGACCGAGAACTCCAGCGAGGAAGAAAATGGCAAATACATCCTCACCGAAGCTCGTCAGCTGCTGCAATCAAGTCAAGGAGGTAGAGGGGGATGTGGTGCAGCTGTGGGTGAGGTGGAGACAGCGACGGTGTGGTGGCGTGGGTGCTAGGTACTAGGCGGCGGTGGAGCTGTGCTGTGCCCGGCGGCGTTGCTCTGGTTCCACGGCGAGAGCGGAAGC
The DNA here is from genome assembly GCF_019320115.1 of Miscanthus floridulus. Taxonomy (NCBI): domain Eukaryota; kingdom Viridiplantae; phylum Streptophyta; class Magnoliopsida; order Poales; family Poaceae; genus Miscanthus; species Miscanthus floridulus. The sequence continues at coordinate 75,372,347 of NC_089587.1, forward strand.
AGGCGATGGAGAGTGAGTGAGTGAGCTCGGGTGCATGGAAATGGGGCGCGGGGCATGCAGATAACGAGCGCCAGCTCGTGGCATCGAGGACCCATCGCCGACCAGCGGCGGCCATGCGGCGGCCATGCTCTGTGGTCGGTCGGCCATGACCCGACGTGGCGCGGTGTTCTTCAGTCACCCGATCAAGTGCCTGACAGCGAAATTTTGATCCTTTGTAACTACTAAACTATGGTGATTTAGTGAACGATGCTAAACAAAACTTGTAGAGCTATGTACCAGCTACAAATCTTACTTAGAAATCAAGTCCTATTTCTTGATGGTTAGAGAGATATATCAGCCCAAAGTTGAGCCTGTCAAACGGTTGAAAAATAGTGAAACCTTGATTCTTGTGAGCTAATTTCAAGCATGTTAGGTGCTAAACTAGCCTATAACCCAAAAATAAAAGTTGTTCCTCTCATCAAATACTACAACTTTGCTTTAGTGACCACATCCACGCAAAGTCTCTATCATATAGTTCAAACTAGGTCAAACCTACTACATTCAAATGATGACTAACACTTGAACTATGACTTAGTGACCAAATTAGCCTTAGTCATGATTACTAAAGTTGTTCATAATGACATTCTAAACATGTTTAAGCTATTCATAAGGTCACACAAACATTTCATACATTGGTTACACATTTCACTTTCTAGGTCAACATGCATAGCATCACTTAGAAGCTTAATTAGACAAAGTGATCTTCATGAACAATGTTCCATTAGAAATCCTAAGTGTAGCTAAGATGTTTTAGTGACTCACATCAACCACTTGCACTCATTCATACATGATCACATGCATACATACAAGGAGACAAAATAACAAGCATGTTTCAAATGCAAAAGCTTATATATGAATGCTTAATGCTCATGCTCATGCAATGCAAGTCAAATTATGCAAGCCTAACACCTAGGGTGCTACATCGGCCTCCCGCCGTTGAAGATTGCCCACCTCCATGGCAAGGGGAGTTAGCTCGGCCACCCTCTAGCGAAGCTGGGCGGTCGCATCCCTATGTAGTCATGCCTCATCAACGAGGCGGTCCTAATCCTCCTTGTTCTCATAGAGGAACCAGGATTTCTCCCGGCTACAGGCAATAAACGACTAAAAGAAGACGGTGGTCAGAAAACAAAAATAGATGAAGAAAAAAAATCAGGAGGCATGACCAAGTGAATACCTGGCCGGTGGGAACAATGACGTCTTGAAGGACACCACTGGCTTGGTTCAGAGCCTCCAGCATGGTCGTGAACCCCTCATGGAGCTTCTCTAGCTCCATGTCATAGGCAGCATCATCGAGGGTGAAGAGTTCTGACGACGGGTCCCACGGACTCACCCATTAGAACAAGGGCTCATCCCATGTGGGTGGGTGGTGGCCCTCTGACAGTAGGGCTAGGGACAACTCCCTACCAGTCTCCTTAGGAACCGTCATGGCATCCGAGGGTCCCTTGGTCATGACCTCCTCCATCCCACCCACGGCGGGCGTCGTCTCTAGGGCCATCGGTGGCACAACACTCGCCGCTGCCTCGGTCGCTGCCACCATGGCTTCTGGATGCGACCTAGCTGTTGGAGCCACCATCACCTCCACCTCCACCTCCATTAGTGGGACCTCATCCGGCTGTGCCATGCCCACTGTGGTCGACGCAATGGGTGCGGTCGACAGCTCCTCCTGGCCCGACATCGGCAGCGGCATCACTTCCATCACCGGTTGAGCAGCAACCTCTGTGGCCACCTCCTCAGCCTCGCCAATAGCTTGACCCACTAAGGGCACAAGCACCACCGTGGGTGCCACTAGACCAGCCGACGAGGCTATGACACTGGCTCCGCCCCCGCCCAAAACAGGAGCGACGTCAGGCGATGGCCCCCGCCTTGCCTAAAGGGCAAAGGACTTCTTGGGCGCTAGTGCTACGAAAGTACTCCATCTGACCAGTCTCTCGACACTGCAGAAGAAACAAAAGGTGTTTGTCACTATGAAAAAACAGAGAAAAATAGACTAATCAACAACTTACATCAGCACTGTTGGGAGGTGGAGACGTTTGGGGGATGAACCCCTAGTTCCCTGCTTTCCCTCATCAGGGTGGGACCATTTTGAGCCCGTCCCCCACTCCTAGACTGAGGGGCTTGCCTCCCTCATATCTGGGGGTGCGACGATGGAGCCACCCCCTCTCTCGGCACCATGGGCGTGCGCGGTGGATCCACCCACCCCCGTCAGCTCTTGGGGCACGACGACGGGTCCGCCCGCTCCCACTGGCACCTTAGGCGTGGTGGTAGATCCACCCACCCTTGATGGTGCTAAGGACAGGCTGACGGTCCAGCCCGCCTCCTTCTCCAGCCTCACGGCCTCACCTTCCCTTGCATGGAACGGGAAGAGTCCCTACATTGATGAGTGGCACCTGTTAGCGCGTCCTCGCCTCCTAGGTCACCCCACTCGATGTCTATGACTACCTCATCATCTTCCTCATCGTCGTCGTCGCAATCACTGTATGTTTCTTCACCTCGCTCCCATGCCTGCTGCTTCCATAGCTGCTTCTTCCTCTTGAACTCCTTCATCTTCCTCTCCCACTCAGCTGTGGTATGATTCACCATCACCATAAGAGGGTCCTTCGGCTGGTCCCGCTATCCCAATGTCAGCATCAAGGGGTCGGAAGTTCAAATTAAAGAAAAAGGAGGCACAGGGAAAGAGAACTTATGAAGTCAATGTACCCTAGTTCTGGACGCATTGGAGGGTGCCCCAGCACCGGATACATGAAATCGAGGACGACGCCGGCGTCGTCCTTCGAAGGTTCCATCGCCTCCTTGATGCGCTGCACCACTTTGGAGGGGGAGCGCTTCATCGACAAGCATCGTCCCAACGAGTGACGCTCTAGGCGCCATCAGATATAGGGGAAGCGCATGGCTAATCAGTGGTGCCACCCTCCACATATGGTAGGCGCCTATCGACATAGAATTTTTGTTCTGTGCCAAGGACACACATAGCAAGCCAGAAGGGTCTGCTCAATAGAGCTGTAGATCCACCTAGCTTCAGCGCAGGGATGGTCGATCCTGCGCACTCCTCCCGAGTGCCAGTCAATTTGACCCTGTAATAGACAGGGAGAGAAAGTTCATCAGTAATTAAGGGCGAAACTTGCCAGTGTTGCCAGACAGTCCCGAATGTGCGGCTCTGAGAGCCAATATGAGAGGAGATCGACTAAATAGCCGATTCCAGCATATTTATGAGAATAAATCGGTTAAAGCTCATTGGGTTGTGTAAGAAGAATTGGTTATCATTCAAGATAAATGTCATTATTTGAGTAGATATTAATCAATGGCAATAAGATGTCAACAATGATTGGGTTATGTTGAGCCAATGATTACAAGCAACCGAACTCCTTTTATATAAATAAACAATTCAACATCATTTAACCGTTTAATAAAGATAAATCTAATGATCATGTTAGATCTCATCTATCACTAATACCAGTGGTGCATGAGGCAGAATCATGCAGGCCATAGAAATAATAATAGACTCGACGACCCTAACTCATTACTAATATCAGTGGGGCATGAGGCAGAATTATACTGGCCATAATACAATAATAAGATCATGAGGCTAACATATCTTTCAACCTATCTTTACTTCAATGGTCTTGTGATGTGAACTATTCGTGAAAGCACTCGATATTGGCTAAAATAGTCGATTTAGGCATAGCACACAGTTAAAGTCATGCCTTATAGGGAATAGATCTATCAAATAATGATCCCCACTCCACGGTGCTAACAGTTGGGTGTGAGGCAGAATCACAAAGGCCATGATAATGGACCATGGAACGGTTCTCACTAGCCAATAAATCTACTCAAGACGCAACATGCTTTAACCGCACACTATGCATGATCAAGATTGAAGTAAAACATCTGATAAAACGTAACTCATCATTTAAGGTATAGATTAGATCAGTTTTAGATTAACAAACGATGGGTTAAACAAGATATAAGGCCGATCTATATCAATCTCAATTGAGCAGAGTGATATTGTTGCAATTAGATAAATAATGAAAGCAATAAGCAATATCGGTAACTTAATGAATCTACCAAAGACTGTCACTCTAAGGTAGAGCCGATAACTTGGTCGTGATCTAGTTCATCCAGTGGGGGTCGACCGGATCGATGTAGCCATACTTGAACTAGGCAAGAGTCGATAACTAACTTATACCAGAGTCGCACTGGAGGTCGATAGGATCGATGCAGCCGTACGAACAGAGGTATAAGCCATGACGGTGCTTACAACAAGCAGTGGAGGTCAACCGAATCACTGTAGGCATACTTGCTGAAGAACTCACCAAGATCTACTTTACTCCTACTCCTAAGGGGTGGCTGGAGCCAAAAAAGTAAATAACTTGTGTATTGGATTGATTGTTGTCTTTGTTACAATAGCTAGGGGCTTATATTTATACCCTGGGCTAATAAGAGTCCTAAACGAATATGACTATATAACAAAAAGAAATATAGATACATGGGCTCTAATTTTCCTTATGCAGAGTCCTTACTGATAAAGCTTCCTTGTTTGACATGTGTCCTTGTTTCTTTTATCCTGATATGCACCTGGAGGTCATGTCTCTTTCAAATTTACTAAATAATATTTCCTGGCCAGCTCATAAATTAAATATCCCTTAATTAGGAAACTTTCTTGCTTTTGACATCATCGGCCGATCTCTTTCCTTTCCTGGATAAGCTTATCAAATTTTGGTGTAAACACATGCCCCCCTAGTCTGAAGTATGAGTTTTCATGCTTTGAACTATTTTGATCCGATGGTCTTCTTTACCCCAACCGATGACATTTGATCGCAATCACTGGAAGCTGCATCGGCTCCATCTTCCTTTTGATCCACATAACTTCAAGATTGATCTTTCTCTGCATCTCCGTTCATATGCTTTAGCTGATTAGTAGTTGGCCCCCCGAATTCGATCATAGCAATACAAGTTAACCGGCAGTACGGAAATATGTTGTATAAAAGCTCAGGTATTCTAGTCGATAGTCTTCTTCCAAGGAGCTGAGGAATTTACTGGCAGCAATATTACCTTATTCCAAGCCTCACCTACACATGTGAACTTTGAAGTGTCTACCATACCATCTTGGGTGGTTGAGAAATGGAATGGATTAGAATCCAGTCATCCTCGCTTTCCCTGCTCAAAAAACTTGGGTTTTTGAAAGATTTTCAAATTAAAACATAGCTTTGCTCCTCAAAAGATTCTCTTAGATCGCTCAATGTGTATAGTTCCTTGTCAAAGCATTATTTTGTCTCTTCTTATCCTACTTCTAAAAGCTTATGCGGAGTTTTAGGTTGGGGTAAAATATGTAGCGTACTTACCTTGCATATATTGTAAGGTCAAATCCTAGATCCAAGGAGAGAATTGTCATACTCTTAGATCAAGATGTGCGTGTGCGTGGAATATTTGGTGGCTAACCTAATTCTACTATGCTCTTTGAAATATATTTCTCTCTTATGGAATATTTTTGCGAGAACATGGGCTATCTTTTCTCATCTTTTCTTTTTCCTTCTTTTATTTATTTATTTATTTATTTTGGAGTTCTTTTGCATCCATCTTTCGCATAACCCATGTCTCTCTTTATAACAAACTTTTAAGAGAAATATTATCAAGAACTTAGAGCATTTATTCTAATAAAACCTAATATATTTTTTTGTCTTCTCCTAGTGTAGGAGAAGAACATTTTGAGGTGGATGAAAAATTGCGTACTTCCAGTATAGAAGCAGCACGTATATGTGGTGTGTACGTGATCTTGATCTTGGGAACATGATAAATCTCTTAACAAGGGTCAACAACACTCGACAAAACTCAAAACAGAGCAATCAACTTATGTGGAAGGTTTTTAATGAGACTAACATATGGCTCTGGTAGGAAATTCAACATTATTGAGGAGACAAGCTATTGATTTTGAATTTTTGTAAGAAAAATTCCCAAGTACTTTGCAAAAAGAAGCGAGGTTCCTTTCATCATACCATATCTCATTCATCAACTACTTAAATGGCATGCTTTTCCTATGATAAATTGTTCACAAGTGATAGAAAAAGCAAGGAATAAAGAATATGCGAGCCAAGCATAGAGGGGCATGTACCTCATATCTGTATGTGCGTTCCTCCACTTTGAGCCGCTAAGTGTCTCTACTTAGGACTTATATAATGATGCTTTCACCAGTGCGCTTATCAGCTACTGCATCTGGAATCCTTGTATGCTTCTATAGTGTTGCTATATAGAGAATTGCACTTCATATATCATGCTTCAAGAGAGTCGATCTCTATGCGCCAGAATCGATCCGTTGGACTTCTCTGAGCAGAATACGTAGCTAACTCCTACTGCCACATGATAACGCATAGCAGGTAGCAACAACGATTGGATCCTCAGCAGCGAATGGCAATCCAAACACTGGCCGATTACTTTAATCAAACAAAACGCATACAAATTCTTCCATGAGCCAAATTCTTAGATCAACAGATGAATTCCAATCAACAGTCTACAACAAACGCCAAGGGAAGAGTATACCCATGCTAGTACGATCGACCTCTATCACTAAGCCTTCCATAGTCATGTCAATGCCATCAGTTGAATTTCAATAACAACTTTCACTGACTCGTGCATCTCCTGGCTATTATTTTGACCTTTGTACACTTTGCCGAGCAAGTAGGAAATACTGACATACTGGATCATTCGATTTTTCTAGATCGACTAAAAGTCATTGGATGCTACATGCCGACGATGACATGGCCTATAGTTCTTTTCATACCAAAGGTTAAACGATCGATTAACCCAGGTCAAGCATCCCATTAAGCAAAATGAAACTTCCTTTAATAGATCTATCACTTATGATTCGACTTAGCATTCACATACGTCGGCCTAAGCCCATCTCTAGGACCAGTGCTTATTCTTCCTCAATCTAATGGCCGATGTGAAGCCATGATTTTCTACTAAAACAAACTCTCAGAGTCGATCGTTTGCATCGGCTGTTGGCTTTCATTGCTGATTTTAATGAAGTCTTCATCCATGACTTGCCAGAAAAACATTTGAAGTCTCCTAGTTCCCAAAAGACTCGATCGGCTATTGCGATGCTCACAGACTCATCAGCGCGAACCAGTTCGACTTCATCTCTATGCCATTGAATCAAACACTGATGCATGGTTGATGGTATGCAGTAATTTGCATGAATCCAATCACGACCGAGGAGCAAACTGTAAGACCCTTTTCCATCGATGATGAAGAACATGGTGAGCAGAGTCTTGCTCCCAATTGTTAGTTCGACATTTATTGCCCCCCGGGTCTTAGATGTATTACCTCCAAAATCCTTAGCATCATGTCAGTCTCCATCAGATCTTCTAGTCCTTTGCCAAGTTTACAAAAAGTAGTGTAAGGCATAAGATTGACAGAAGCACCTCCATCTACCAACATCTTGTTCATTGGCTTCCCATCGACAAGACCTTTCATATATAAAGCTTTTAAGTGTCGATGTTTGACTGGTTTGTCAAATATTGCTTGATGTACAACCGTTAACTTGGCAACTATCTCCTCATACTCTGATTCATCGAAATCCAAATAAACTTCTTGATCTGCCAAAGCTCTGAATTCTGATGGCAACAGAAAAGCCATTTGGATATTAGTCGATGGTTGCTTCCTATTGGCTTTTTGCTTAGTACACCACACTTAAGTTTTATCGGATGCCTGAGCCTATTCCATCTCTTTATTCCTTAGGTGTTGCACCCTTCTCTTCTGGCTTCTTGTTAAACCTCCTGGGCACCACTAGCCTTCCTACCACATATATCTTCTTTCAGTGCCTTCCTCTTTATGATCAGCCCAGTCTTGATCAACGACTCTTTTTCCAAGCCGATCATCAACACTTTTATTTTTTAAGCGCCGATCCATGTTATTATGATGATATGCATCTTGAGCATGGATAGATCGGCGGTTGGTTTGAGACTACCTATACTCTCGATATTGAATGCTGCATTCAGGATAGTCATGTCTAGTAGGTAACTTCAAACCTTTATTCCAGCAATGTCTGAAGAAAGGACAATTTCAATGTAATTCGGCTTGTTTCCTTTCATACCTCTCTTGTTTCAATTGATGTTGGTACGCTTGATCTTTCAACCAACGCTGATAATCCTTTTCCTTCTACCACTGCCATTTATTCAACAGAATCCAAGATGTGACTCACGGCTTTGTCGTCTCTGCTTTTGACATCTTCTCCTGCTCGTATCGGCTCTTTTGCTCGGCACGACGTCTTCTAATCTATCTATACTCATCAGCCGATATCTACATCTTGGGATCGACTGTTCTAGCTTCTTTTGATTTGGTTGATGTTAGGACCTTAGTTTTTTCTTTGAATAACCCAGCATCAACCATGTTTTTATCTCCTAGGAAAGGATTATCATCAACTTTTATTTTCCGAGGCGTATCAAATTTGAGCCTCCCCTGCTGAATAGCCCTCTGTATATGCTGCCGGAAAATTCTGCATTCATTAGTGAAATGAGAAGTAGCATTATGAAACTTGCAGAACTTCTTATTCTTCAACTGATTAGGGGGCAACATGACATGACCATCGGGCAACTTGATCTGCCCTTTCTCAATAAAGAAATCGAAGAGCTTATCAGAATTGGTAACATCAAAGCCATAGCACTCCTTAACTCCTCTTCCCCAAGGATTTGGCACCATCACTGTCTTCTTACCATAATTCCATTCAGCCATAGCAACCTCTTCTTCTTCATCTTCATAGCCGTCATCGACTGAGTATGGATCATAAGCTTTGGCTACTGTGGTACTTTTTTGGAACCGGGTATCTCTGCGCATACTCTGGAATTTGCTATTGAGCGCAGCTACTCGTTGAGCCAATTGTCCCAAGTTGTCAAATTCTTATCAGAGCAGCTTTTCTTTCCACATCGGTAGCATTCCATGAACAGCTAAAGCAGCTAATTGATCATTAGCCAAGTTTAAGGGGAAGCACAAGTTCCTGGTTTCTCGAAACCTCTAAAGAAATTCAGTGCCTGCTTCATTAGTCTTCTGTCTTATAGTTGTCAGATTAGTAATCTTCTTTTCTCCGGTCCTAGTATAAAAATATGTATGAAATTTCTTTTCTAGGTCAGCCCAATTGGCAATGGAATTGACCGGCAATGATAAAAATCAAGTGAAGGCTGGCCCTGATAAGGACAGAGAGAAGAAACGAACTCGATGGGCATCCTCAACTGACGCTTCAATCAATTGTGTAAGATACCGACTGATATGTTCTATCGTACTTGTACTGTCTTGGCTAGTGAACTTAGTGAATTCTGGGAGCCTATAATTTATGGGAAGAGCATCAAATCATACCATTCTGGATATGTGCATTTGTATGAAAAGGTTAGCCCTTTTGGCTTTAGACCGAACTGATTCTTCATCATCTTGGTCACTCTCAGCAATAATTCATCAGCTTGCAGATTTGGATTCCTCTACACCTGCTGACCCATCTGTGGATTGAAATCATGTATGCCTTGATATCCTAGATTTGGCATCATGTGGAGGGTGTTATAATCTATGCCATAGTGATACCCTTGTGGAATCTCAATTTGTTGGGTCCTTTGCTGGCTTGCTGCTTGAAGTCTCTGATTATAGACATAGGGATCTATATCTCTATGGATCCTTTGAATTGATGATGCTATTTTTTGAGCTGACGATGGTATGTGGCCTAATGTGCAAAAATTGATCACCTGGTTCTGACTTTGCCCCGCTGGCTGTTGCACATACTGTACTGATGGTCCAGGATTATATTGTGTTTGATTTGTAGTAGTTCCTTGAATTTATTTAGCTAAACTCTGAACTATCTAGGCATCACCACTACCAGTTGGTGCTACTTCTTGATGGTTGGTACCAACTTGATTGGTCCCTTAGGTCGATGGATCTAGAATGTTGTAATAAGTCGGCCCACCTTGACCAACTGGAAACCCATGAATCGCCTCTCTCATGGCATTGTGGAATATGTCCACAAAAGCTTCATTATGGCTTGACATGGCATCACGAACAGATTTGTCTACAACTTCCTTAAAGAAACACCTGTCTTTAGCTTCAGTTGTGTCTGTCTACCCATGTAACACAACTCTAGGTAGTGGAAATTTCTGAACAATTGTGTTGTCCTATGTTTTGGTGTAGGACAACAAACACTTGTTCTGAAACTCTTCTATAGCTTTGCTGATGATACCCTTATCCCCATCAGGTAGATCTTCATAATGCAGCATAAGGATGTTGTCGTTGTTGTGAACCGCCATGACAATTGTGGGGTCCCACCAGGCATGAAAGAAACATGTGTCGACAAAGAATTTTCGTTCCGTGTCGAGGACACACGCAGCAAGCCAGAAGGGTCTGCTCGATGGAGCTATAGATCCGCCTAGCTTCAGCGCAGGAATGGTCGATCCTACGCACTCCTCCCGAGACATGTCAGTCAATTTGACCCTATAATTGACAAGGAGAAAAAATTCATCAGTAATTAAGGGCGGAACTTATCGGTGTTGCTAGACAGTCCCGAATGTGTGGCTCTGAGAACCGATATGAGAGGAGATCGACTAAATAGCCGATTCCAGCATATTCATGAGAATAAATCAGTTAAAGCTCATTGGGTTGTATAAGAAGAATCAGTTATCATTCAAGATAAATGTTGTTATTTGAGTAGATATTAATTAATGGCAATAAGATGTCAACAATGATTAGGTTATGCTGAGCCAATGATTACAAGCAACCGAACTCCTTTTATATAAAGAAATAATTCAACATCATTTAACCATTTAATAAAAATAAATCTAATGAACATGTTAGATCTCATCTATCACTATTACTAGTGGGGTATGAGGCAGAATCATGCAGGCCATAGAAATAACAATAGACTCGACGACCCTAACTCATTACTAATATCAGTGGGGCATAAGGTAGAATCATGTAGGTCGTAATACAATAATAAGATCATGGGGCTAATATATCTTTCAACCCATCGTTACTTCAATGGTCTCGTGATATGAACTGTTCGTGAAAGCACTCGATATTGGCTAAAACAGCCGATTTAGGCATAGCGCACAGTTAAAGTCATGCCTTATCAGGAATAGATCTATTAAATAACGATCCCCACTCCACGGTGCTAATAGTGGGGTATGAGGCAGAATCACACAGGCTGTGATAACGGACCATGGAACGGTTCTCGCTAGCCAATAAATCTACTGAAGACGCAACATGCTTTAACCGCACGCTATGCACGATCAAGATTGAAATAAAACAGCCGATAAAACGTAACTCGTCGTTTAAGGTATAGATTAGATCAGTTTTAGATTAACAAATGATGGGTTAAACAAGATATAAGACCGATCTAGATCAATCTCAATCAGGCAGAGTGATATTACTACAATTAGATAAATAATGAAAGCAATAAGCAATATCGGTAACTTAATGAATCTACCAAAGACTGTCACTCTAAGGTAGAGCTGATAACTTGGCCTTGATCTAGTTCATGCAGTGGGGGTCGACTGGATCGATGCAGCCATACTTGAACTAGGCAAGAGTCGATAACTAACTTATACCAGAGTCATAGTGGAGGTCGACCGGATCGATGTAGCCGTACGAACAGAGGTATAAGCCATGATGGTGCTTACAACAAGCAGTGGAGGTCGACCGGATCGTTGCATCCGTACTTGCTGAAGAACTCACCGAGATCTACTCTACTCCTACTCCTAAGGGGTGGCCAGAGCCGAAAAAGTAAATAACTTGTGTATTAGATTGATTGTTGTCTTTGTTACAATAGCCGGGGGTTTATATTTATACCCTAGGCTGATAAGAGTCCCAAACGAACACGACTAGATAATAAAAAGAAATATAGATACATGGGCTCTAATTTTCCTTATGCAGAGTCCTTGTTGATAAGGCTTCCTTGTTTGACATGTGTCCTTATTTCTTTTTATCCTGATATGCACCTAGACGTCATGTCTCTTTCAAATTTATTAAATAATATTTCCTGGTCGGCTCATAAATTAAATAACCCTTAATTAGGAAACTTTCTTGCTTTTGACATCATCGGCCGATCTCTTTCCTTTCTAGGATAAGCTTACCAAATTTTGGTGTAAACAACACCAATGATCCCAGACCCCTTCACGCCCCTCTCCTTCAGAATTCGGATGCCGGCGAGATAGTCCTAGATTTTCTTCCTATCTTTATCCGGTACACCCCACTTCCACGGCTCCAGGACCTCTTTGATAATGTGCCTAGAGAACGATGGCAATGGGGCGGCTACGTCATCCTTGATGTAAAACCAATGCGAATGCCACCCCTTGTTGGAGGTCGACAGACGCATCGACAGGTATTCGTTTACCCGGTTGTTGCAGAGATGAATGCCGGCACATTCCACCAGCACGCTCAGCTCTTGCCTCTTCTCTCGCTTTCTTAAGAGGTTGACGGCAAAGAAATACCACCATAGGTCAAAGTGGGGACTAATCCCCAAGAACTCCTCACACAGGGCGACGAACGCCACAATGTGCTAGACCCCATTGGGAGTAAGGTGGTGCAGCTCCACCTTGTAGTAATGGAACAACCCCCGAAGGAACTTGTGGGCGGGGATGATGAATCCCTGCTTGTGAAAGCGAGCGAAGGACACCACGTAGCCTTTGGGCAGCGATGGCGCGTCATCATTGTTGGGTAGCTGCCACTCCTCGGCGGCGATCAGCGGGTAAAGGAGGCCACGATGAACGAGGCCCTCCAGGCACTGAAGGGTGATGTTAGATCTGCACCATGGCTCCATTGAATGATTGGGAGTGGGGTGGATGCGAGCTTGACTGTGGCTACGATGAGGGTGCCGGAGGACTCAGGCGATTGGCGGCGGAGGTTGTAGATGCAAAGACAAGGAGGCAAAGTATGGAACCCTGGGGGCAAACCTCTTGGTTTTATAGGGCGACGGATGCGAGAAGGACAACCGTCCTCCTAGATATCCGTGCCTACAACGACACACCACCACGTCACGTTGTGGGATATGTGCCCGCAATCTCTATCCTTTCCCACCAAAGTTGCGTCGGACGATTCGCCTTCCCGAGCGGACTAGGACTCTTTTCCCGTATAGGGGATATGGGTCAAGAAGCATTTCTCCGGCCCACCCGGGCCTAGGAGTTCGAGGGCTAGCCCAATAAATTCAACAGCTGTCCCAACGAGGGATGGGCCCGTGAACGACCAAAACTCAAGTGCACGAGACTCAAAGGAGTCTCGATCCACAATCGAGTTTCAACCGGGCTGACCCTGGATGAATCCCCGTGAACAGGATACTAGAGTTCCCTTTAAACTATCTAGTTGTCAAAACACCAGATCTCACAGCCATACCCTCAAGGGTCCGAAATACCCCTCGGGCGATTCTATTCGAATCACCCGAGGGCTCGGGGGCTACACCCGACGAGCGCACCCTCTGATGAATCGAAATACCTCTGGGCGATTCTGTCCGAATCACCCGAGGGCTCGGGGGCTACACACATTAGGTGCGCTCACGCGCACCCTCTGGCAAGTCAAATCACCCCCGGGCGATTCTATCCGAATCACCCAGGGCTCGGGGGCTACTGTCGGAGATCTAATACTAGGGTACCCAATGAGGTAGAGCTAATAACTATCAAGCGCTAATGCTCCCGAACAGGCAAGAACGCAACTACACTTCTTGCCCTGCGCCTCGCCCGGCCCCTAAGGGTTGGCTCCGCCTCGCCCGATGTCTGGGGGCTGACTCCGCCTCGCCCGACTGTCGGGGACTGGCTCCGCCTCGCTCGACGTCTGAGGGCTGGCTTTGTCTCGCCCGACGGCTGAGGGCTAGCTCCGCCTCGCCCGACGGCCCGGGGCAGGCTTCGCCCCGCCCGATGTTCTGGGGCTGGCTCCGCCTCGCCCGACGTTTGCACCCCGCCCCTTCATAATGACGAGCACAGGGTAAGACATGACACTCTGGTCAACCGTAGTACCGAGGACCATGCCCTGCGCACCTGCGGGAAAGTACCGTCAGGGTATGACGGGATGGGCGCTTTAAGCTCTCCCAAGCATGACAAAGCCCGAATAGTGTTGTAAGCGTCGACTTTTGTCCTACAATGTTGTAGGCGCCGCCATTAGCCCTTGGACGTGGATCCTAGCACAAGCATACGACAACCACTACAGTACCGGAGGAAACTCACATCATCAACAGTAATGAACGTGTGGTCACCTCCTCGTCTGCTCCCCGCAGGGTCACGACTCGGTACCCTGACGCGCCGCATCATCCGCCGAAGTAGAATGGGACATGACCACTGGCTAACCGAAGTCAGGGCACGACCCTATCAGGATTAGCGAACATGCTATCCCTGACATGGTCTGCCATAACAGCAGGGCAGGCTCGAGGGAAAAGAAAGACCCGGCACCTTCGAAGGACCCTCTATACCTCTGGTTTTTTTTTCTTTCTCACATCTGTAATACCTGCTCCCCCTTGGTCTATAAAAGGGAGGGCAGGGCGCCCCACTAAGGGGACGGATCGATTCTACACACAACACATAGCCAAGCAGCAACTGAGCTCTGGGCATTCTTTCGACATTTTTATCAAAGACTTGGGACATGTCCCTCTCTCAACCGTTTGTACCCCCTACTACGAACCTTTTTCAGTGCTAATAACACGAGCAGTAGCGACTGGACGTAGGAACATTCTGCCCGAACCGGTATAAACCTTGTGTCCTTTAGCACACCATCCAAGCCTAACACGTAACAAATATAAATTTACTAGTTGGTGTTTATTCGAAATACCGACAGTACTGTTTCGGCCTCCAACACATTACCTTAATGCGAGACGTATTTTGGGTTGCAGCAGACTCACAACCCAAATATGAGTATTCTTTCTTCTGAAGACTTATTGATAGAAAGGGTTCTCCTTTAGGTCCTGTTGTTGGAGAAAACCAAAATAGATATTGAACTATTTACCTATAGCGCTATCTAAACGTAAAATAGATCTAGTATTTTGGGTGATATCGTTGAGATAGTCTAAGGTTCCATACGTTCATGTTTGAGCTTATCAATAGCAGGGGACCTGCTAGATGCGGATCAGATCAGATAGAAGCAACAGGGGGGCCCGGCCATTGCAAACCTGGCAACACTGACTAAGCTGAGATCGATGCGTTAACCGAGTCAGGCAGTCCCCTGTTTTCTTTTGGCGTTGATACACACAGACGTGTATCCCGAATATAATGGACCAATCGCCATTTGACTTTTTGCAATTTCCTGTTCTCTTCCTTTCCGAGTCCCCCTATTGGCTATTGCTGTCGTGTTGTAAGGGCACTCCCAATTAGGACCGGACAAAATGCTCGAGGCTTGTTAGCTTGATTTGTAGTCGGTTCAGCTCGGCTCGATTCGGCACGTTTTAACTTTTTCACGAATTGAGCTGGAAGTTCAGCTCGCTATTTTAACGAGCCAGCTCGCGAGCTGCTCACGAGCTGAAACGAGCTAAGGCCTATCAACCTACGACCATGAATTCAGAAGATGATGATGCTGATTTAGAAATGTACACATATTCTATTGGTATGTAATCCTTATTTTCAGATATTTCATATGAATTTTAATTTTATAATTGTTGTGGTACTTAAATGTTGATTTTATGGATTGTTTTCCAGGGAGAAGATGATGATGCTGATATTAAATTTGGGGTGACAAGCAACTAGTTAGTATGCTGAAACTGTATGATCATAGATGGAACAACTATGTTGCATGATTGATATTTTTGATGAACATAATATGTATTAATTATGTATGATTGCATAATGATGTGCGTCACCTTCTAGAATTAATGTAGCATAAACATTATAAATATGTGTGTCCTATTTTTTTAATAGCTCGCGAGCTAAACGAGCCAGCTCGAACTCGATAACGAGCCGAGCCGAGCTGCCCCTGTAGCTCGTAATATTTACGAGCCGAGCCGAGCTAGCTCGTTAGCCTAACGAGCCAGCTCGAGCTGAATCGAACTGAGCCGAGCTGGCTCGATATCCAGCCCTACTCCCAATGCAGAAACCATCATAGTTTTTATGGGCATTAATTATACTATCACCTAAGCGTTTTACTAATGTGACAAGGTAGTTATTGAAAAGAGAGGGCAAAAATCATAGAAATCGGGTCTAAGTTATAAACCATGTCTACATGAGAACCAAGACATGAAAAGATGTGATTAATAAATAATGGAGAGAGAATATATGTGATTGGATAAAAAAAATATTTTGTAAAAATTATCTATTAAAATTATAATTTCTGTATATAGTATCTATAAAAATTAATAGATATAGAAACTGCGTTACACTGCCTTAGCATATGTTGCCGTTGGAGAGAACGCAAGTGAATTGACACGGCCGAAAACGACCATCATGGACAAAACACCGTGTAAGGTGTAGGATGGATGCCGGTGCGGTGTCAGCGACACGGCAATATATATAGTACCACGGACTAGTAGGAGTACATTTACGTAGCTCTCTGTCAAAAAGACAAAAACATTAATGTGGCTCTTTGCTGGTCTGAAACTTGATTAAAACTGACTGAAAAATACTGTTCCGACTAAATTGTTACGAGAGAAAAATACTGTTTCGATTAAAAAAAGAAGCTTATACTCCTGTATGTATGGAGTTTGTGCAGCAGCTCACGATTTTCCTTTTGTGGTTCTCCGGAGTGTTATTTGGCATCCTCAAACACCACTGCTTTTATAATTTCTAATTTCTCAGCAAAGTTTTGTCTGGTTCGTTCGTAGTAGTACGACAGGTCAGGATTTGGATGTGCTGGTTCGTCTGTTCCATGTGTTCCTTGGCCACATGTAATGATGTAAGCCAATTTCGACCTCATTCGGAGGAGCTAAACTTTTTATAACCCACGATAGTATTTTTTGTTTCTTATAAAACTATGAGGGATTTAGGCGACAGCTTTTTATGTACCTCAAAAAGGCTAATATCTTTTTATAAGCTGGATTGTTTGCTATTTCTAAATAGGCTACAAACTTAGTTGAGTTGTTTGGATCAATTCTAATTCTTTTAGCAATTAGTAATTTATTATTTTAGTTGATCCAACCATGACCTTAGTGTTGCTAATCGATCGATGAATCTTTTCATGCGTTCAACATTCACCTAGCTAGATATGGATTCTCATTGGTTGCATCAAACCCCCACCTTTCCACAACACATCTCTTTGTGTGACGGGAGGAGCCATACCGGCGCCAACCAAAAAAAATCACCCCATAGCTTTCCCTTGGGCCACCGCATGGGGCTACCATCGTAAAGAGGTGAGCATATGCATCCCCGCACCTCCCCCTCCTCCTCCTTCTCCCCTCCCCTTCCTTCTTCATGCTCACCTGCATGCGCCGCTGGTATGATAGATCTAGTGGTCCATGCTCAAAATATTTGCTTCCTTGGCTCCAAGTGAAGCTCGTTCTCTTGACCCAATGAAGTTTGTCCCTTTGTTGCTTCCCTCTTCCTCTCTCTCATTCTCCCCCAAGCTATGGCTCCACTAAACTTTGGTCGCACCGTCTTCGCATGGTCCACAAGCCTCGTTCGGATCTAGCCTATCGGTCCTTGGATATTGTGCTCCTTGGTCTAGTTGCGGTGGAACTCACAGGCAACTTATGCTTCCCTAGGTCAGCGATGAACGTGCAATGCCTTATCCCGACGTCCTCCACTGCTTGGTCCAATAACCATAGGCTCAGGGGATTGTTTGGTACTGCTCCGTTTCACTAGTAAAGCAGCTTGTTTTGGCTTTGGCTCAAAAAGCAGCTCTATTTGAGCACCGGCGCCAGCGCCCGCGCCGGCCTCAAGCCGAGTACCGGTGGCCACACAACCCTGCCCCGTCCCTCTCCACACCGCCCCGGGGCAAATATGTCCTTGCCCATGCTAGGCCCACACACGTGAGAGGAAGCTGTGAGAAGCTTGAGCTCCTTCCGCGCATAACAGCTCCAGTTACCGGTATTTGCAGGACTTCTTGATTGAAGCAGTTTGATAGGAACGCTTCTGGTTGGTGAAGTGCTAAAACAACTCCTGAAGCATTACCAGAAGCCATACCAAATCACACCTTAGTTTATGAAGGGTGCTTATAAGGGTATGGCGTATGCATATAGATTTATTTATAGGAGTGAGTGGAGCTGTGTAGGTGTATTTAATCCATTTATTTACATGTATGTTTGGGTCTGTGATTGTAAAAATTACCACGCCACAAACAAGGCTAAATATTGATAAATCAAACGCGTATTTTTGAATGACCACCGTCCAAAAGGAAAGGAAGGGGAAAAAAAGAGAAGAAGTCGTACAGAGGAAAAGAATCTATGTGCCAGTTGATAAATCAAACATGGCTAAATATGTGCCAGTTGACATGCTAATTACCAGATCAAAACCAACATTCCCGCTCAAAGGTTCATTGAGCCCACAGAAAAAGAGGCCCACTAGGCCATGGTTAGTATACATCCACGGCACTACACCGTGGGCTGGGTTAGTTAGTTTTTCTCTTTAGGCCCACCAATTCTCTCTTAAAAAAAAAACTTGGGTTGCCGATGGACATTGGTTTGCCTACAATGACTGCACGAATATCAGCTGCTACATTTTTTTATACAGGAAAGAAACATGTATTTAGCTCATAACTAAAATTCATACGGATTGCAAGGTAAGCTAGAGGACATTATGAACCAAAGCATAACTATTTTTGGCTTGCATTGTTCCATTTCCTAGTAGAGAAATAGAAATGGAGGCCGGCCGGCCGGAATGGTATACATTTTGGCTCGGCAGCTGCAGCATGCAAGGGGCAGCGCACTATACATAGCATTCTCCATTTTCTTGTGCCGTGTCTGGCCCAGAGCGTCGGAGCACTTCCGATCCTTCTCTGGAATTTCGCACACGCGAGGAGCATCCATTGTTGTTCCTGTTGCTTGTCGATCGTCGTCCCGATCAATCGCCGGTGACCGGATCGATCGAGAGCTTGATGCCGCATGCCGCCACCGACGCTGCCACCGTCGTCCCCGGACGACCCCGCGGAGCCATCGATGGGGCGGGAGATGGACGACGAGGACCTGGTGGAGGAGCTCCTGGTGACCGTGAACTCGGCGCGCGCCTTTGCGGAGTTCCGGCGCACGCAGCGCAAGGAGTGTGCCAACCTCCTACGCTGGCTGCAGCTCGTCCTCCCGCTCCTGGAGGAGCTCCGCGACGCCGCGCCCCGGCTCACCGACGACGCCTACCGCCGGCTCGCTCTGCTCGGCCGCGCGCTCGCCGCCGCGCGACGCCTGCTCCGGTCGTGCCACGACGGCAGCAAGATCTACCTGGTTCGGTTTCGATCGACGACCCTCCGATCAATCACTGCATGCATGCCTTGCCTGACGCTCCTCTCTCCTTTGATTTCAGGCGCTTGAGAGCGAGACGGTGCTGGCCAAGTTCCGCGACGTGTACGAGAAGATGCACAGCGCCCTGGACGGGATGCCGTACGCCGAGCTCGCCATCTCCGATGAGGTCAAGGAGCAAGTAAGCTGGCATGGGCATGGGCATGGGAATGTGTCATGTGTGTCGATCTCTGCCATTAATTCAGAGTCTTGAATTCCATCCAGGTGGAGCTGATGAACGCGCAGCTGACGAGGTGCAAGAAGCGAACGGACACTCAAGACATGGAGCTGTCAATGGATCTGATGGTGATCCTCCAGAACAAGGAGGAGGAGAGGAACGCCGACAGGGCCATCCTGGAGAGGCTCGCCAAGAAGCTGGAGCTGCAGACGCTGGCGGAGCTGAGGGCAGAGACGATGGCCATAAAGAAGCTCATCAACGACAGGAATAACAACGGCGGCGGGCAGCACGCGGTGGAGGACAGCACCAGGCAGATGGTCGACCTGCTCAACCGCTTCAAGGAGATCGCCGGCGTGGACGAGAAGGACGTCCTGGGCGGCGACGTGTCCATGCCCAAAAGCCTGGACAAGTGCCCCTCCCTGATGATCCCCAACGACTTCCTCTGCCCCATCACGCTGGGGATCATGACGGACCCGGTGATCGTGGCCAGCGGGCAGACGTACGAGCGGCGGAGCATCCAGAAGTGGCTGGACAGCGGGGAGAGGACGTGCCCCAAGTCGCGGCAGCCATTGGCGCACCTGTCCCTGGCACCCAACTACGCGCTCAAGAACCTGATCCTGCAGTGGTGCGACAAGCACATGGTGGAGCTGCAGAAGCGGGAGCCGGAGCCCGCCGCGGAGACGGAGGAGCACAAGGAGGACATCCCGTCGCTGGTGGAAGGCATGTCGTCCATCCACCCCGACGTGCAGCGCAAGGCCGTGAAGAAGATCCGGAGGCTTTCCAAGGAGTGCCCCGAGAACCGGACGCTTATCGCCGACAACGGCGGCATCCCGGCGCTGATCGGCCTGCTGGCCGGCCCCGACAAGAAGGTGCAGGAGAACACGGTGACGTCGCTGCTGAACCTGTCCATCGACGACAAGAACAAGGTCCTCATCGCCAGGGGAGGCGGCATCCCGCTGGTGATCGAGATCCTCCAGAACGGCACCCCGGAGGCACAGGAGAACTCGGCGGCGACGCTCTTCAGCCTGTCCATGCTGGACGAGAACAAGGCGGCGATCGGGAGCCTGGGCGGGCTGGCCCCGCTGGTGGAGCTCCTGCGCAGCAGCGGCACCGCCCGCGGGAAGAAGGACGCCGCCACGGCCATCTTCAACCTGGTGCTCAGCCCGCAGAACAAGGCCCGGGCCACCCAGGCGGGCATCGTGCCGGCGCTGCTCAAGGTCATGGACGACAAGGGGCTCGGCATGGTGGACGAGGCGCTGTCCATCTTCCTGCTTCTGTCGTCCCACGCCACGTGCCGCGCCGAGATCGGGACGACGGCGTTCGTGGAGAAGCTGGTGCGGCTCATCAAGGACGGCAACAGCACGCCCAAGAACAAGGAGTGCGCGCTGTCGGTGCTGCTGGAGCTGGGCACCAACAACAGGGCGCTGCTGGTGCACGGGCTCAGGTTCGGACTCCACGAGGACCTCTCCAAGATCGCCAAGAACGGAACCAGCAGGGCGCAGAGGAAAGCCAACTTGCTCATCCAGCTCGCGCGCAAGCTCTGATCTGACCCATACAAGTACAATGCAACAACGTCTTTCGGTAGGGCATAGAAATTTGAGAAATTTTGGTGTGCTTGTGTATCCATCGGCCATGGCCCAACAGATTTGTCATGTGTTTGCTACAGTACTCGCTAGGATAGAAGAAATGGCTAACTTAATTTTTGTTCTGGGCAAATCTGGGAGTGCCTGCATACCAATGCAATGATGCAACACGTAGTGGTGACAACATATGAAAAAATCAGGGCACGCCGATTCAACGTCCAAATCCAAATAAGTAAACATTGTTTAGATTTTTTTTTCTTAAAAATAAAACACGGCCACGCAGCAAATTAGTTATTTTGTTGGAGCAGGGGCATTTGCAATGGGTGAATTGAATCAATTGGGGGCCAATTTTGTCATTGAATTCAATATTTGATTTGACTGGAATTCGGCTTGCATTGCACTCCCCTGTCCCCTCCATGCTGCGCTGTTCAGAACTCCAGATGCTCCCGCTCCGTCGCCCAGCCTCCCTCGCCGCCCGCCGCCTCCTCCGCGACAACCAGCGCATCAGCGCCCTCGCCCGCGCGGGCGATGTCGCCGCGGCGCGCCGGGTTTTCGACTCCATGCCGCACCGTGACGTCGTCTCCTGGAACGCGCTCATCACCGCGCTCTGGCGCGCCGGCCGCCACCACCTCCCAGCCGCTCGCCGCCTCTTCGACGAGGCCATGCCTTCCCGCGACGTCGTCTCCTGGAACTCAATCATCGCCGGCTGCCTCGCGCACGGGGATTTGGACGCCGCCTCCGCCTACTTCGCCTGCGCCCCGAAGCGCAACGAGGCCACGTGGAACGCCATGCTCGCGGGGCTCCTCCGGCTCGGCCGAGCGGATGACGCCGACAGGCTGTTCGGAGAAATGCCCAAGAGGAACGTGGTGTCGTACACAACCATGGTAGACGGGCTCGCGCGGCGCGGTGAGGTTGCGAGGGCGCGGGAGGTGTTTGACGCAATGCCAGACAGGAATTTGGTGTCGTGGGCGGCCATGATCAGTGGGTATGTTGATAACGGCATGTTTGTCGAGGCGACGGAATTGTTTAAAGCGATGCCCGAGAAGAATGTTGTGGCATGCACTGCGATGATAACTGCATACTGCAAACAGGGGGATGTGGAGAGCGCTAGGAGGCTGTTTGATGGGATTCGTGCCAAGGATGTCATCTCCTGGAATGCCATGATCGCTGGTACGTCCTACATGTTGAATCCTCTTTCCTATGATTTCATTTTGGCTAGATTTTCAAGCTGTAGATGAGGCTGCGCACCCACATTCCTCAACTACTTGTGTCATCGCGTTGCTTCAAATGATAGATAATAAGCTTTGAAGAATGTTTATGTGCAATAAACTTCTTGTGAATTACAGTTTACAAAGTGTACACCTACTAATGCTTGTAATACTCTGAAGTTATAACTTGTCTTGGGGATCTTTAAGTGTATGATTGCCATGTTTTATTTGACCTTAACAACTTTAACTTTTGTGCATTCATGCTTCAGTTTCTTTTTCGTTTATTCAATTAAAAAAAGAAGATATACTTGGTGAATGCAACAGTCACGTTCGACAAACTGTGGAATTTCAAGCTTTTAGCTCATGTTTCATTGTTATTGATTCAGTGATTCAGATAATCCTGTCGATGCGTTTTTTTTTTTTTTTTGTTAAAGAAGGGGATTTATAGTAAACAAGAATAAAATATAAAGTTCATGCATTTATCCCTTTTATTAATTGTGCCGCTGATCATGCAATGATAGAACCCTCACGGTTCACTTCTCCATATTTCTGCAGGATATGTTCACAATGGACACGGGGAAGAAGCCATGAGATTGCATGCTGTAATGTTCAGAGAAGATGTAAAACCAGATCATGCGACTCTTATTGCAGTCCTGACAGCTTGTTCTGCTATTGCTTTGCTCAGACAAGGAAAATCCACACATGCTATTGCCATCAAAGCAATGCTAGAATCTGGCGTCTCTTTTTCTAATGCCTTGATGACAATGTACAGTAAATGCGGTAATGTGGGTGAGTCAGAGTCAGTCTTCATCAATCTCAGAACCAAGGATATTGTTTCTTGGAACACAATAATTGCTGCATATGCACAACATGGTAAATATCAGAAAGTTATAGCCCTGTTCCATGAGATGGAAGTGACTGGACTTATTCCCGATGATATCACCTTCCTTAGTGTGTTATCGGCATGCGGGCATGTTGGCATGGTGGATGCCAGCTTGAAATTGTTTGATCTGATGTCATCTAAATATGCCATATCCCCAAGAGCTGAACACTATGCTTGTATTGTGGATATATTGAGCCGAGCAGGACAATTGGAGAAAGCTTCTAGTTATATAAAAGATATGCCATTAGAAGCTGAGAAAAATGTATGGGGTTCTTTGCTTGGAGCATGTCAGATACATGGTAACGTGCAGCTCGGTGAACTTGCTGCTAAGATGCTTGTTCAGTCAGACTCTGAAAGTTCAGGTCCTTATGTGATTCTTTCGAATATATATGCTGCTGCTGGCATGTGGGGTCAAGTCAATCAAATAAGAGGTCAGATGAAAGAAAGAGGTGTGAAGAAACAACCTGGATACAGTTGGACTGAGATTGCAAATGAAGTTCATATGTTTGTGGGTGGAGATGCATCTCATCCAGAGATGAGAAAGATCATATCTGAGCTGAGAAAAATCAGCTTTCATATGCGAATGGTCACCAATGAAGCTCATATAATGGTAGATCTGGCACAAGAATGTGGTTACTTTTCATAATCTTAAGTGCCATGCCATTTGAAACATCCACTCTACTTAGTATCCTATGAGTTCAAGGATCAATTTTTTTGGAGTACAGGTGTGTTTGGATTCTTTACAGGTTACTGTGCTGCCTAGGTGGGCAAGGGGTTCGCGTGGAATCAGAGTTTGGTTCCGTGGTTAGCATTGCCTTAGTGCCTGTGCTTTCCAGATTTTCCTTGCTAACAAGAGTGAGCCAATGCTGCTCACCGTCGTGGGCAAGGTTATGCTTGCCTGGCAAAGCTAGCTGTAGAACTAAACTTGCCCTAAACTCGGCAAAATGGAATTCCAACAATCCAGCATGTCCTTTAATCAGACAAGTTTAGTGGCTATTGTAATGATGACACTGGATTCTTTGCGATAAAAGAAAAGGACTCAAGTTTGAAAACTTGATGGTTGGAGCTGCAAATTAGAAGGAGCAGTTCTTAAAGGTAATAATTGTATTTGTTTGTGTTGTCCTCGGAACTTCTAGTGTTTTAGACAAAATCTAGATCCAACTTACTTTAGGCATATTTTCAGGTTTCACAGCAACATCCAGGAAAACTGCAAATTACCTAAAGGAAAGTGATACGGTTCTTCAGACAGTGTTGTACTGGTCCTCCACAGACCTTTGTAGTTTTCCTTAAACCTCGTAATGAAATACCTTTTGCGGTTTTACTTAGGCCTATTTGGATGGTGGGGGATTCCACTGTTAGATCACAGACACACATAATTAACTTGTAAATATGCTCTTTGGAGAACCTTGACACAAGTTCTTTCAATCTCGTCATTAACTGTATTAATCAACGTATTTCTCAGAAAGATAAGGTAATTTGGGCATACTGTAATCTGGGAACATGGGCTGCTTAATTGCATATAGCAGGCCAAGATTTTATATAGAGATTAAAAAATGCAGAAACTTATAAAACCATAAAAGGCTATGACACTTTCTTATTTCATTCTCTGTATTTTTACATGTATGTTCCATTCTTTGTAGTCTAAATCCATGGCATGAAGTAAAAGGGAAAAAGGTTACCCCACACAGTCGTCATTGTAAATCTTTGCCATTCCAGCTGTCCTGTGTGCTCAGTGGATCTGAACAATCAAAATCGAAACTATACTGCTTTCAATTCACAATACTATATTACAATTTAAGAGTTTCTTTTCTTCATTATTTCACCAAATTTTCTGAGAATTGTCTTCTTTTTCTGCTTTCCAGGGTTTTTGATGTCGTCTGGTTGAGTAGATCTTTCGACATCAGAATACACATCATCTGCTGCCACAGAATTTTCTTTCACCTTGCTTCCCTTGGCATCACGAGGTGATGCTGTTGCTGATGTTTTGGTCGATTCGGAACTGAACATAGCATCAATCATATCCTTCAATTCTTTAATGCTACTCTGTGCCGCTGCCTCACTGATCTTGAGGGATTCATATTCTTGCTTGATACTCTGCAAGATACTTTCTTTCTCAAATATCTGTTCATTAAGGCGAGAGTTCTCCACTCTGGCAATCTCCAGTGATTCCCTTGCTACGTTAGCTTCGCCCACCGCGTGCTTAAGCATCTCCCTCAGCCGAGAATTCTCATCTCTGACCACCCTCTGTGATTCAATCAGCTTATCATTCTCTTCCTTTCCTTTACTTAGGTCCTCCTCAAACAGCTTGATGCAATCAACGAGGCCCCTCTCTTTTTCTTTTGACGCCGCTGCCAATTCATCTGACTCAACTTTTAGTCGCTCTGCCTCTTCCAGTGCCAACTGCAGCTTGCCCTCTGTGCTTTCTAGCGAGGCCTTCAAGCTCTCCACTTCGACCCTTGCATTATTCAACTCAGCTTGCACCAATGAAAGCTTCGCTTTTGTTTCTCTGGCCTCTGTAGTTTGTTCATTCAAGGCTATGGCCAAGTCATCCATGGCCTTCTTGCACTTCTCCTCAGATTCCACAGCTAACTTGAGCTCACGCTGTAGCGACCATGTCTCAACCGCTCCAGGGTCGGCAAAGGAGAATGACATCATACCCCTTCTCCTGAAATTCTTCAACGGCTGCCTACCCGGATTAGAGCTGTTGGTGCTGTCTCGTAGCGAAGCTATCTCAATCTTGGCCTCCTCAAGAGATACCTTGGTCTGCTCAAGCTGCTCTGTTTGGGCCTCCAAAGACAGCAGCATCTTCTTCTCTGAATCTCTTGCTGCCTCCAGTTCGCCTTCCAGGTGCTGTAACCTGTCTGCAAGGTCCGACTGCTCTTCGCCTCCATTGCTCTTCAATTTATTGTTCCTACTATTCTTGTTCGTCGTCCTGAGCTCTTGCATCTCATCTAGGGCACGTGCCTTCTCCTCTCTCTCCTTCCGCAGCTCCTCCTGCAGTCTGCTCAACTGTTCCTGCACGTCTGATTCCTCCATGAAACCTTGGTTGGGGACTCTGCTGCCATTGAAGGATGACCTGAGGCTGACAACGTCAACAGAAGCACCACTCATGTGAGTTCATGGATTGGTGACAGGAATCGATACAAGAAAGGGAAAAGCAACACAGTGAAATGAATCAGCAGAGATCCAATGCTCAGTGAAGATCGGCTAGTGACAAACATGATCGCATAATCTGATGAATGCATAAGAAAAAGTAGGGAAACTAGTATCGAGTGCGTGCGTATCTACCTGGACTTGAAAGAAAACATATTCTCCAACCTAGAACCCTGGAGGATGCAGCAGCCAGACTCAGAATCAACCAACCATACCACTCGCGGTGGGCCTATGAAGCCGCAACTTTTATGTGATGATCCGGTGGCGAGCCGGAAAGTTGGTTCACGCGCATAGGAGACCAGTAGGTTGTATGTTGGAGCGAGGAATTTTCTCTTTTGGTGTCGTCAGAGGAAAGGGGAAGACGAAGACGAAGCCAAGTCTTATTGGTGAAGGATTGTGGCGTGGGTCGGAACTGAAACGGTCGATCTCTCAGCCCCTCAGGAGAGGAGCCGGCTTGAAGATGGAGGGGTCAGGTGGATACGAGTCGGCGATGGTCAAGACGTGTGGTTTCTTTAGATTTTTTTCTTCCTCTTTTGGTGCCGGTCACCGAAAGGTCCTCTGACCTTGACGTCCTACGCTTTGCTGGGCCCAGCAGTCAGCCTGTGAGACTCTTTTTTTCTTTTAAAAATAAATAGAGGAGCCGGTGCGGTGAGACTATTGCTTGACTCGCCTTACGCGGTTCAGGATGGCAACAATGACACCTCCAGCTCTACTAGGTAAATGAATCCTCCGTTCTATGCGGCTCGTCATGTCTTTCCCCTTTCTCGGCCCTTCCGGGCACAATCAAGAATTGATTTGTATTTTTCCTTGCCAAGGAAAAGGAATTGTTTGTTTTGGTAGTTCGTTAGTAGCGTGCACGTATTGGCCATATGGAATTGACATTCCTGGAAAAAGGAAACGCTGGAGGAATGATTTGCACGTACTATGTGTTTTATGTGCACATTTGATACCTGACAATTTGGCCGGCTTTGCTCCCCTTTTAACACTTAACGTTTTTGCAAGATAATATGTGTAGATAAGGATGCGCTGGCCCAAATCAATTGTTGGCAGCTGTGGAGGGTGATTAAGCTTGCGTGTACGCAAATGACGTTTAAAGCCCTCATTCAGTTTGCACATTTGTCATGAACCCCTCACTGGCATAAAAAGAGGCAAATTTTAACGCTCCGGTCTCTCCATCTTCCACCACTTGCCGCTGGTTTCACCATGTTGAGTTGAGATCACTGGCCTGCAGCTCCTGCGAAGGAACCGAGCAGTTTTAGCGTGAAGGATTGTCGTTATCAGCAGGAGGCAAGCAGGCAATCATGCATGCCGTCTCAGTCGCTGCGAGGGGCGAGCATGGACAACGCATTCTTGTTACTGTGGCTCATTTTCGTGCAAAAACCGTAGCGACGAACCGTGAGTCCGTGACTTTTTGTCTAACACTCGGCCCAGGTGCCATGCGGCCCACATGTGAGCGACATACTGACATTGCATACGTACATCATAGGATCCTGTCGCGTGCAAACCCGGCTGGTGCTTCGTCCCACTCCCGCTTTTTCTTCTACCTCTTTTATTTGTCTTCCGGTCGAACTCTGGTTCGAAGGGCCGAGAACGACGGGAGCTCCGTTATATGCTAAGTGTTTGAGCGTGCGCTCTGTGTAGCTTTAGAGTGTCTAAAGCTACAAAGGATGAATCGATGTACGTGAACTGAGAGATCTAACTGTTGGGAGAGAGCGCATCCCATTTTATAGATGAAGAGGATGGTCTTACAAGAGAGAGTGTGTGTGTATGTATGCTAAGTCTTGCTGCCCACGCCGTCGGGTACAAGATGATTGTAGGCGCCCATAACACTGTTAATGTCAGATACATGTGGGATGTTGCGTCGTCTTCTTCTAGTATGACAGACGTCGGTGTCTATCATACTGTTGATGCCCAGAGGTACGTAGGGGGTTTTACCATGTTCGTCCGGTATGGTAAATGCCAGCGCCCGCAACACTGCTGATGCCCAGAGGCATGTGGTGGGAGCCTTACCATGTTTGTCTGGTAAGGGAGTCGATGGCGCCCACAACACTGTAGAGAAAATGTCGGCGCCCACAACACTGCTTGGGTTCTAATATGCCATGAAGATTGCAAGGTGCTGTCTTGCAGATGTACAGGGTACGGTCCTCTGTATTGCTGTTGACTTTGAGCGTCCTGCTTTACTTGCTCCGTCCGTTTCCTGGTCCTTACCAAGCGGGCATCCCCGGTCGGTTGGTCCTAATCGGCTCCGACTGTGCCAGTTGGAGAGGAGTTGTAAGCAGAGGTTCGGTGTATCCTCGGTCGGAGATGCGGGTCGAAGTCAAAAGCGGTGTTTGGCCAGGCCTTCTGGTCGGAGAGGCGGACCGGAGCTGGAAGCGAGCACTGTTCCTCTTTGGCCAGGCCTTCCGTTGGAGAGGCGGGCCGGAGTCGAAAGCGAGTGTTTGTTCTGCCTAGCGAGGCCTTCCGGTCGGAGATTGGATCGCCCTTCTAGCCTGTCGTTTAGGTATTTGGGCCGGCCCAGGAGTTGCGCGTCGTTCGCAATGTTGTCTGCTGGGCCGAACCTTTGATGAGAAGTCGGTCCATAAGGGACCCCGAGTTTATAAACCCAACACTACTCTCACCGTCCTAAAATATGTGCACATCTCGTATTTTAAGAAGTTAACTAATTCTAAGTTTAGCTAGATTTATAAAAAATATTATTGATATTTGTATCTCCAAATAGGTTTATTATGAAAATATATAGTATGATTAATCTAATAATGTTTATTTGATGATATCATAAATATTAATATTTATATATATATATTTGTTTAAAGTTAAGGTTCGTTGACTTCTAGGAAGGGATATAAAATGTGCACTTATTTTACGACATACACGACATCTTTCCCTCGACCCTCTCCCTTTCACACGTCGTATAATAAGTGAGACAGCTGATCTCATCTAGGGATGAAAACGGACGGAAGCGAGCGGAAAAACTCCTCTTCCATTTATGTTTCTATATTTTTAGCGGAAACAGGATTGGGTTTGAAAAAAAAACAGAATTAAAAATGGATGGGGATATATAGAAATACGGAAACAAGCAAATACGGACGGAGAGCCAGAAAAATAAGTTAGAATAACATGATCAAATATTCTTGAGTATACATGAACAAAGTCACAAAATAATATACATGTACGAATTATCGGTCCAATATTCACTAGTATACCATGTGTTAACATGCATAATTTATGATTAGTAGGTTTATGAACATATCAATTTCTAGACATATCTCACGTATATTGAAAATGGGATGAAAAACGAAATAAATACGGGTTAATTCTAGATAAAACGGGATCTCGCGGAAACGGACGAAAAAAAAACATTTTCCGTTTCCGTAAATACGAAAACGGGATCCCACAAATACAAAAAAAAATGGACGGAAGAAAGTAGAAAACGGAACGGGTCGGAACATTATTTTTTCCATCCGTTTTCAACCTTAATCTCACCTCATTGCGCACGCTCTGATCGGGGAATGGCTACTTCACTCCACCATGGCAGCAACATCGGTATCCATGAGAAAAATATGTTCGGCCCTTGCAGAAATGCAGTGCAGATTCTTTTGAAATCAAGTCAATTATTTTTTTAACAAAAATCCTCCACAAGTTTTCCAATTGGCAATAGCACAGAATATGGGAATATATCAATTCAAAATTCATGAACGAGATTAAAAAGAACAAAAGACTAAGGAGTTGTCTGGCTTTCACAGCAGCAGCGGCTGGTTGCGTATGGCACAAAACACTGTAATACCAGTTAAAATCGGGAAAAAAATTCTATGCATACTGTATCCACTGCTGCGCCATGCATACGTGGCGTGGATGCCTGACACGTGTCGGACTTAAACGATCCAAAGCTAGCCAAGGAGTGGTCCTCTGCCAAAAATAGGTTTGGCCCCAGCCAAGCTCGTTCACTCGGCCACGCCCATCTGCCGCATGTCCACATGCACGTATACATGGCGCAAATATGGATACAGTTTTCATAGAATTTCTTTCGGAAAATCGACAGCTACATGGCTGTCTGAGCAAGCACGAACAGCTTGTGTTGCAACTTGCAACAGGGTATAATGGTGGCCTTAGCGGTCACCAGTTTACCACAACGCACAATGGCGACCTAATTGTTCAGAAACGTGCAAAACGATTAGCTGCAGTGAACGTAAAATTATCACTCGCCGATAAATGAAACCATCAGCATAACGTCACATCTGAGTGTCACGACCACTAGCCGAGGTCGACAGACCATGTTCTCCTAATCCTCTCCCAGATATCTTCGGCTGGAAAGCCTACAGACCAGCATAAAAGCTCAATAGTGCAATGATACATCCCAATCCATCTCCCATGCCATACCCATGATTACAATTATTTGTATCTCCAGCTGCGATCCATCTCTTCCCAAGATCAAAAGGGACATGATTGTAATCACACACAGCTAAACAACAACCCACAGCCCTAGCCATCACTAGGATATTGGTGGATACACATCCAACATGCATAACCATTCAATCATAGACTCATACTAGTTCATAAGAGTTGGCGGCAATCCATGTACTAGTTAACAGCGGGCTTAGGTTATTCTCTCCCACACACTAACAGTAACAGGGTTCCAGTTGCAAGGTGAAATGATACATGGGGGACCACAATATAGCAATATAACAAAACGAAAGGTAAGCAGACCCGATGATAAAAGGACACACGAAAATGGTCCTTGTACAAGCATCACGACTACCCCAAGGGTTAAGACTTAAGAGACAGAGATGGCAGTCACTTGGATGGTCTGGCTACTACTCATCGTCAGGCTTGCTTGCATCCCTCATTTCATCACTGCCATCCTCCTGATATGTACAGCATGATAAGCATTACTTACTAACAATAGAACTCCAAGTGTTCTGAATTGTTGTCAGCTATCCTCATATGATGATGAGGTTAGCATTACTGACAATAGAGAAGAATCCCAAGTGTACCACACACTAAAAAAAGTGTAAGGTTTACTGATGTACCTGCATGTCAGAAGTCCACAAGGTGAGGTTGTCACGAAGAAGCTGCATGATAAGGGTGCTATCCTTGTAGGACTCTTCCCCAAGAGTATCCAGCTCCGAAATAGCTTCATCGAAGGCCTGGAACCAAGTAGGGATATGATATGATCATATGATGGATTGCATAAAACAGCATGTGCTACCTATATTGGCTAATTAGCAATTACTTGCACCAAAGCTTTAAGTACAGAATGGTAATCTCTATATCAGAGAAGAAGGGTTTTACAAGCATCTAAGAATTCAGTTCAGTGCCACAAACTCTGATGCAAGACAAGTTTAAGAAAGGCCTCATCTCATCGCAGCATGGGACTACCAAAAGAGCAAACCCCCCCCCCCCCCCCCCCCCCCCCCCCCCCCCCCCCACCCCCCCCACTGAGATGGGCAAGCTGATCGCGCCCAACAAACAGGCCCCATTGCTTTGGGAGATTCCTGATTAAAGATATAGCAAGTTGCGGTGGATCCCTAAAGGCAGCATGGCTGCCCTCCATGTTGATGCTAGGCAGCACATGCAATGAGTTCATACATGCCAGTAGCAAGCATGTGGGGGACTACACTGTGCAAGATACTTAGGGGGTGTTTGGTTTGGGCTGCTACACTTTAGCCCATTTAGTCACTTTTTACCCAAACACATGGACTAAATAGGACTAAAAGGGGAGCTAAAGTTTAGTCACCAAGGGAGAGCTAAACTAGACTAAAAGTCAGGCTGCCTCACCTTTTAGTCACTTTGTAGCCAAACACCATGACTAAAAGAAACTAAAAGGCCTCTTTTTGTCTCTTTTAGTCCAACAAACCAATCAGGGTGACTAAAGTTTAGCAGCTGGTTTAGCTGGCTAAAATTTAGCGGCTTCAGTCCAATCGGGGCCTCAGTAACAAACTAACAATCACATCTTGGAAGCATCCGGCAATTTGGGCCGGCATGGACGCATCGGATACGCAGCTACTACCACAGGGTGCAGGTGCAGTGGGCAGTGACCAAGGTGATTGGGGGCGCGGAAGAGTCAACACACGCCACCCAAACCAAAGGTGACTGTAAACCAAGAACAAACATTTTTACGGATGCAAAAGCGTTGAACAGTGCTAAAAAGGAGGTGAACCGGGCTAAATCAATCATCCACATGCACAGAATGAAATCCCAGCTTGTCCTGCAAATCTTGGGGGTTTAGCTTAGCAGTTAGAGTGTGGAGCAAGCAAACCAAACTAGCGAGTTGAGATCTACACCTACGCGCGTTTGTTGAAGAAATTAAAGTGAGGTGAGGAAGAACCTGCTTGGCGAGGGAGCAGGCGCGGTCGGGCGAGTTGAGGATCTCGTAGTAGAAGACGGAGAAGTTGAGGGCGAGCCCGAGCCTGATGGGGTGCGTGGGCGGCAGCTCCTTGACGGCGATGTCCTGTAATTTAGGCAGGGTTTAGGAGAGGAGACAAGAGATCCAATGAATCCACAACCATCTATGCATAATAACTGGTAGGTAGCAACCGCTACGGAGAAGAGAAGAGAAGACAACAGGGAAAGGGAGATCCAATCCAATGAAGTGAACTAGCACGACCCACCTGCGCGGCCTGGTATGCGGCGAGCGTGGAGTCGGCGGCGTCTTTACGCTCAGCACCGGTCTTGAACTCGGCGAGGTAGCGGTGATAATCCCCCTTCATCTTAAGGTAGAAGACCTTAGCATCAACGGCCGCCGCGGCGGGGACGAGGCGGTCGTCGAGGAGGCGGAGGATGCCCGCGCAGATCCCGGAGAGCTCGGCCTCGACGCGGGCGCGGTAGCCTCTGGCGGCGGCGGCGTGTCCCGCGGCGCCCCGCGTCTCCTCCTTGTGCTCGATGGAGGAGACGATGCGCCAGGACGCCCTGCGCGCGCCGATGACGTTCTTGTAGGCGACGGAGAGCAGGTTGCGCTCCTCGACGGTGAGCTCGGAGGACGCGGCGGCCGCCACGACCTTCTCCATGAAGTCGACCATCTCCTCGTACCGCTCCGCCTGCTCCGCTAGCTTCGCCATGTAGACCATCTCCTCCCGGGTGCCGGCGGCGGCGGCCATGGGTGCGGGGTGTGTGTGTGGCTCGGGCGGGTTGGGGAGTGGGTGGGTGGAGATGGGAACGGGAGAGGGAGGGAGAGGGGGGGAAGGAGAGCGGCTGCGGTTTTGTTTGTTTTAAAACGAAGGATGATGGGATGGAAACGCGAAACGGAGGCGACGACGGCGAGGGGCTTTGAATTGTTCTCCCTCCAGTCCCCTCTTCGCCTTTTGCCTTTTCTGGAGCACAACAAAACACAAACGTTGCTGGCTTTGCTGCGTTGGAGATAAGAACGAACGAGCCAGCAAGAGGACAGAGGAGAGAGAGAGCGGAGGAGCTAGAGCTTGGCGTAGCGCCTTGTGTTTGTGTTGTCGATTGGTCATAGGCCCGGGCGCCCGGCCCCCTGGTTGCTGCGGCTGCGATGTTGGGCCAGGCCGCTCCGCGTCGGCCCAAACGAAACGCTCCCTTGTATTTTTCACTTCCATTGGGCCTCTATCCCGTTTCGTCCTGATTGGACCGGAGCGGGCTAGATTACCATCCCAACAGGCCAGGCCGATTTGAGCAGCCGCAACCTTACCTGCCTTTGCCTAGTGCTCAAAAACAAAAACAAAAAAAAACTGCCTTTGCCTGACCCATCCATGGGCTAGGCTGGCTACCTGTGGGCGGTTTCCGCACCCCGTCGTCCACGCCCGTGCCGTGAGCACGTGAGGTGCACGGCACATGGCTTCGTGCGCCCCCAGGAACAGCGAGCAGGATCCTGTGCGGGCCTGTGGTTGCCTGCCTTGTTGGCCACAGCGCATTCATCGACGACCAATCCTCCACCGCAGGCCCAGCTACCCTGCCCCATGTTTGCTTCACCCTCCTGCTGTTTCTCTCGCGTTCAGGGCCCGGGGTCTACTACCGGGTCATGTGAACTGATAAGCCTTCTTTCCCACTACTCTTCTTAAGAGTACTCCCGTAACAAAAAAGAAAAAAAAACTCCCGTAAAGGCAAGAAACCACGTCTACTGTCATATTGCCAAATTCCGCCAAGTACACAAATGGAACCCAACCATACATGTCCCCCAATTATATCTTCTAAATCATCCACACTAACAATCCATCCTTCTCCCCCAAAAGGGGATTTTAGTAAATAACCAAATATAACACCGGGGCTAAGGGTCAAATTGGTAATTTTTCTTACATCCCCCGGGGGCTAGGTTAGAAACCATATTTTCAACGGATAGTCGTTTTCAAATATTTTTTTTATCGAATAGCATGTCTTTCTCTCTACACTATCTACGTATCACATTTCTTTATATCTTGGTTCCTGTATCAATATTTTTTTTTCTCGAATACGTATGAGATTTGCGTATCATTGCATTTAAAAAGAATAGAGTATATGTTACAAGAATAGCCGGCTCAGACCATGTTCGCTTCGCTGAAAAGACAAGTTAAAAGTTACTGTTCGTTGATTTGTTGTTAGAGAAAAATAATGTTCCATCGTTGAAAAAGTATAGCTGAAAATACAAGCGAACAGGGCTGCCTCGGAAGCACCTTGCATTCCGTTCCTTCCACACCTACCAAGAAACAAACGCAAATAGTGAGTCGAGGCCCTTTTGATGGTGGCCATCAGCAAGCTTACGTATTTTGCGCCACCAGCTGATTGTGGATTGGGTTCCTTGCAGGAGCTAGAAGCCAAGCACTTGCAAGACGAAGTGCCTGAGTTCCCGAGTGAACGGACATGAAGCGATGGTGTGGTCGATTGTTTCAGGGGCTTGATCACAGAGATAGAAGCGGTCTCTTGCCTCCAGGCAATGGCGAGCTCGCCGATCCGCCGTCCAGTGCCTGCGTCGCAGAGCCAACCAAAGGAAGATCTTGACTCTGCGCGGCGCCCAACTCTTCCACATGAACCGGTGACCATGGAAATTGACCGCGCTAGATTATATTGGAGCATGATGTATGCTGACTTGGTTGAGTAAGCGCCATCAGGTGACCAGCGCCATACGAGCCTGTCCGGCTGATCAATGAGATTTATCTGTTCCAGGATGGTCCATAGTTCCAAGTACTCCTCAATAGCTGTCTGCGAAAGGCCTCCGGCGATTGCGTGTACCCATTGCCTGTTGGTCAGAGCCTCCTGAACTGATTGCTGCTGCCTGGTGTGGCTTGGTACTAGCTGGTACAGACATGGCGCAAGACGACTGATGCAGTTTCCATGAACCCATCGGTCTTCCCAGAATAGGGCCAATCGTCCATCTCCGACAGCGGTATATGTGGAGGCCCGGAAGAATGGCTGTACCTCAGGGGCTGTCTTGATCGGCAGCTCGCTCCACGCCCTGTCTTGGTCCGTCTTTTGCAACCACAGCCATCGGGGTCTGTAGCGCGAAACCTTGGAGCTTTAGGTCGCTGATGCCAAGGCTGCCCAATTGTGTTGGTTTGCAAACTGTTGGCCAGGCCACCATACATCTCCCCCTAACCGAAGCATCACTACCTATCCACAGAAACTTCTGGCAAAATGGCATCAATCGCCCTGTTTGTTTGAGCTTGTTTGGCTGATAAGCCATAGTTGAAAGTACTGTTGGCTGATTTGGTGTGAGAGAAAAATACTGTTCATTGACTGAAAAAGTACGGCTTATAAGCCAAACAAGCCCAAACGAACATGGTGTATCTCCTTCCTAGCCCATGCTAGAAGATTTTCTGCCATCATGGCATATATTGGGACAGCGCGCAAAACTGACTTGATCCACACGAGTCGCCCACTTCTTGCCATGAACGATCATGACAGGGGGGCAGCTTGCTTGCCACTGCCTCGACTACCGATTGGAGTTGTTCCGTATCAATATAGTTTCTCATCTAGAGAGCATTTCCTCCTCCTCATCTCTCTCTCTCTCTCAATTTTCCGCATCACCATTTTGCTTAGTTGCCACCATAATTAATAAACACAGAAGTTACCCTATGTTATAAGTTTGGAGTGCCCTAACTCTAACAAACTTCAGTACAAAATAGATATAGATTTCTATAAATTCTTGTAAAAGACAGACATCTTCTAATTTTCTTGCACATTTGTGGCATCTAAGTCCGTCAAACAATAACCTAAAGTAACCAATAAAAGTCTACCCTCTTTGTTTTAAAATAATAACTACACATCTCCCTTCTCAGTAAGTTAATTTTTTAAGTTTTACTATATATATATAAATATTATCAACATTTATATCTTTAGATAGAATTATTGAAAGTATATTGAATGGCCAATATAATGATAATATATCATAATTATTAATATTTCTATATATATTTAGTTAAACTTAAAGTCAGATGAATAAACTGTTGGATATATTATGGGCTTGACCCGTATAATATTTAATAAATCAAATAAAACTCTATGGTACGTAACATTAAGTGTTGTATGGTTTAATACCATACGAGATTTTGACTGAACGTTGACTCAGCTTATATGGTTGGAAATTATTCATCTTAATTGAGAAGCTGAGAAAAGGACATACGCGTGCCACAAGCGCGCGCGCCGCCGCCTCTGCCACCGGCCGGGCGTGGGCCGAGGCAGGCGGGCGGCGAGCGAGCGGGCGGGCTTGACCAGTCTTTTGCCACTTAAATCTACGTAATCACAGGAGTTTCTCTCCTTGATAGTGGAGGCGAATTGATTGCACCAGTTACCGTCCCTTCCGCTTTCCGTCTCCTGAGATTCTCCGTTGCCTTTCTTCCTTCTCGTCGCAGCCATATATCGGCAGTCCTTTCCCCTTCTGCATCCACTCCCGAGAGAAACCACATCTCAGCAACTCTCTGGCTTCCCCGTCCCGTACCTCTACGCGCACGGAGTAGCGGGAGAGCAGGTGCCTCCGGAACCCTCATCCGCCTGAGAACCTTGCATAGGGTGAGCGACGATTAGGTTTCTAGGGAGCGATCCGCGACTGCTCGTCCACGTACGTCTTCTTCCTAGTGGTGATCGCTCTCGGAACCCGTCTTCTTCCCGGTGATTGCTTGCGGAACAGCGAGACATCTTCTTCCTGGTGAATGTTCGTGGGACTGCACTATGAACATCTTCCTGCATCGACTGCGGTCTACGACTTCAAGCAACGCACTATGTCGACTAGTGTGAATGGAGCCTCCGATGCCCTCGGCATGGGACCCTCCGCTGAGTACATTCTTATCTCTATAATTACCGCACTTTGCATTTTTACTGTATCGATCTGTATGTCATATTTGCATGCTGTAACGTTCATTAGAGATATACACATGCACATATATGCCGTCACGAACCTGCAGATATTATATTTCTGGATTAAATTAACCATGAAAATGTCTAAATCTCTAACAATTTAATAACCTATTGTTAGACAATTTTATGTTATTGGTTTTGTTGCTGCTTTGAAGCCAAATAATTTTGACGGCAAAAATTTTATGATATGGCGTGCCAAGATGGTATTGTGGTTGACTGTGATGAACTGCTATCACGCCGCGCAGGAGAAGCCTGAATAGTTTACTCCTGAGGAGGAGCAAAAGTTCTTAGCTGCCGATAACCTGTTTCGAGACGCCGTGATTAGTGCACTTCATCCTAAGTATGAGAAAAACTACATATCTTACACATCAGGCAAAGAGTTATGTGATACACTTGAGGCAAAGTTTGAAGTTTCTGATGCTGGTAGTGAGTTGTACCTTATGGAGCAGATGTATGACTACAAAATGGTTGAAAACCGTTCTGTAGTCGAACAGGCTCATGAGATACAGGCGCTAGCAAAGGAACTAGAATGTTTCCCATGTTTGTTGTCCGACAAGTTTGTGGTCGGCGGTATAATCGCTAAGCTGCCACCTTCTTAGAGGGATTTTGCTACTTCTCTAAAACACAAGAGACAAGAGTTTAGCGAGGCTGAACTTATTGGATCTCTTGATGTTGAGGAGAGGGCGAGAGCAAAGGACAACCGTAGAAAAGGAGTTGAGTCTTTCGCTGCCAATATGGTGCAGAAGAAAAACTCATTTGCATCTCATAATAAAAAGAAGAAGAGCATGTAAGAGAACAACAATGCAAAGCCTAAGCAGACTGCTCAGTTTAAGAAGGAAAATAACAAGAAAGGTGGAGGTTGCGTTGTTTGCGGTAGTGATGAGCATTGGGCAAGTGCGTGCCCAGACCGCAAATATAAGTAAGAAAAGAAATCAGCAAACATAGTGATTAGCGAGACTGGAGGAGAAACATCTTGGTATGGTAATTCTTTACCTTTTGTTCTTTTAGTTTGTCTTTCACCTGAGTGGTGGATGGACAGTGGTGCTAATATTCGTATGTGTGCTGATGTTTCTTTGTTTACTTCCTATCAGCCCGTAGGACTGGAGCCTTGCTGATTGGAAACAATTTATATGCGTGTGTTCTTAGTGCTGGTATGGTCGTTCTGAAGTTTACTTTGGAAAAGACGGTGCTATTAAAGAACGTGCAGCATGTCCCCTCCGTCAAGAAGAATCTTGTTAGCGGTTCTCAGATGTGTCGCGATGGCTTTAAAATTATGCTTGAGTCCAATAAGTGTGTTGTGTCGAGACATGGAACATTTGTTAGAAAATATTATGATTGAGGATGCTTGTTTCGTTTATCTTTGCTTGATGATGTGTGTAATAAAGTATTGAACAATGTTAATGTTTCGGATGAGTCAAATATATGGCATTCACGATTTAGTCACATTAATTTTGGCTATCCCGCGTGGCTTGCAAATCTGAATTTAATCATAAAATTTAACTTAGTCAAAGATTCTAAGTGTCAAGTGTGTGTGCAATCGAAGCAACCACGCAAGCCTCATAAGGCTGCTGAGACGAGGAGCTTGACACCATTAGAACTCGTTTATTCTGATTTATGCGAAATGAATGGCGAATTGACTAAAAGCGGTAGACGACACTTCATAATATTTATAGATGATTGTACTAGATTTTGCTACGTGTATTTATTGAAAACTAAAGATAAAGCATTGCATTATTTTAAAGTCTATAAAGCTGAGGTAGAAAATTAACTTGAGAAGAAAATCAAGCGTTTGTGGTCCGATCGCGGGGGAGAATATTTGTCAAATGAATTTTCTGAGTTTTTGCACGGTGCATGAAATTATTCATGAGAAGACGCTACCATACTCACCCCAGTTCAATGGGATTGCAGAGAGAAAGAACCACACTCTAACTAATTTGGTTAATGCCATGTTAGAGACTATGGAAC
Source organism: Miscanthus floridulus (assembly GCF_019320115.1). Lineage (NCBI taxonomy): Eukaryota > Viridiplantae > Streptophyta > Magnoliopsida > Poales > Poaceae > Miscanthus > Miscanthus floridulus. The sequence continues at coordinate 75,411,984 of NC_089587.1, forward strand.
TATCTAAGGAATGGTGAGGTGAGGCTATATTGACAACATGTCATGTCCTGAATAGAGTGCCCACAAAGAACAAAGAAATTACACCATTCAAGGAATGGGAGAAAAAGAGATTAAATCTCTCTTACCTGTGAACTTAGGGTTGTTTGGCAAAGGTAAATATGCCAATAAACAAAAAGCGAAAGCTTGGACCAAAGACTGTAGATTGTGTTTTTCTTGGTTATGCTATTTACAGCGTGGGTTATAGATTTTTAATTATAAATTCTAGTGTTTCTGAGATGGCTATTGATACAATCATGGAATCTAGAGATGCTATATTTTTTGAGAATGAGTTTCCCATAAAAATGCACCTAGCACGACTGGTCATGAATTTATAATTTTCCATGAGCATAAAAATTTTACTCCGATAGAACAAACTGAGAAACCCTATATGCAAAATCCTGAGGAGGATGACACTATAGTCACTAGAAAAAGTAAGAGACAGAGGACTGTAAAGTCTTTTAGTGATGACTATATTGTGTACCTTGTAGATGACACACCAATGATCATTGAAGAGGCATAGTCCTCTCCTGATGCTGACTTATGGAAGGAAGTAGTACAGAGTGAGATGGATTCTATTATGTCTAATGAAACTTGGGAAAAAGTTGATCGTCCCTATGGGTGCAAGCCTATAGGGTGCAAATGGGTGTTCAAGAAAAAGTTTAGGCCTGATGGTACTATCGAGAGGTACAAGGCAAGGCTTATGGCCAAGGGTTATACTCAAAAGAAATGTGAAGATTTCTTTGATACTTATTCACCGGTTGCCCGATTGACCACAATTTGAGTTTTGCTTTCCCTAGCAGCCTCTTATGGTCTCATCGTTCATCAAATGGACGTTAAGATAACTTTCCTAAATGGAGAGTTAGAGGAGGAGATCTATATGGATCAGCCGGATGGGTTTGTAGCAAATAGTCAAGAAGGCAAGGTGTGTAAATTATTAAAGTCATTATATGGCCTAAAACAAGCTACTAAGCAGTGGCATGAAAAGTTCGATAGAACTTTAACATCTGCTGGCTTTGTTGTGAATGAAGCTGACAAATGTGTGTACTATCGGTATGGTGGGGGTGACGGAGTTATTCTATGCTTATATGTTGATGACATACTGATCTTTGGATCCAGCCTCAAAGTGATTGATGAGGTGAAGGAATTTTTATCTAATAATTTTGAGATGAAAGATTTGGGAGAGGCTGATGTTATTCTTAATATCAAGCTTCTAAGAGAAGGTGATGGTGGGGTAACTCTATTACAATCCCACTATGTGGAAAAGGTGCTGAGTCGCTTTGGGTTTAGTGACTGTGCACCTGCTCCTACACCTTATGACCCTAGTGTGCTATTGAGGAAAAATCAGAAAATAGCAAGGGATCAGTTGAGATATTCCCAGATCATTAGTTCGCTCATGTATTTTGCTAGTGCAACAAGGCCTGACATCTCATTTGCTGTGTGCAAGCTGAGCCGGTTTGTGTTAAACCCGGGAGATGATCACTGGCGTGCTCTTGAGAGAGTGATGCGCTATCTAAAAGGCACCATGAGCTATGGTATTCGTTATACCGGATATTCGAAAGTGCTGGAAGGCTATTGTAATGTCAACTAAATCTCTGATGCTGATGAGCTTTATGTCACAAGTGGATATGTGTTTTCGCTTGGAGGTGGTGCTGTTTCCTGAAAGTCTTGCAAGCAGACTATCTTAACGAAGTCTACAATAGAAGCAGAACTCACAGCATTAGACACTGCTGGCTCTGAGGCCGAATGGCTTCATGATCTCCTTATGGATTTACCAGTTGTTGAAAAACCCATACCAGCTATTTTTATGAACTGTGATAACCAGACTATGATTACGAAGGTTAACAGTTCTAAGGATAACATAAAGTCCACAAGGCATGTTAAGAGACGACTAAAATCTGTCAAAAAATTTAGAAACTCTGGAGTAATAGCATTGGACTATGTTCACACGTCTAACAATCTGACAGATCAGTTCACTAAGGGTCTGTCACGCAATATGATAGAAAGTGCATCGAGAGAGATGTGTTTGAGACCCACTTGAAATTTGCTATAGTGGTAACCTGTTCTATGTGATCGGAGATCTCGTAAAGTAGGATGGTGAAACAAGCTAGTAGTAAATTGTGAGTAAAGATCCTTAGTAAGACTCATTTTTTATGCATATTTTCTTTCTGTAAGGCTGGTTGTTTTTTATCTTGATGTGTTTCAAGTGGCTTGCTAAAGCAAAGATGTTGTCCTACTGAACATCTTTTGAGGAGCACACCTATATGAGTTAGACTGCTGGTCATAGTCTATGAGATTTGGGTGATCTCTAAATACTCATGAAAGGCACTGGAGTATGACTTATATGCTTCAAATAGAGGGGATGTATTTTACAGCCAAGTATCAGCTAAGGACTTTAGTGACATTCACCTCACACAAAACTGTCAATTCAAGGCTTAGTCCATTGTTCAGTTGTGACTGAGTGAAACTATTGCTCTAGATGGATGTTCAACTTAACAGTCTCCATCAAAACATTGATATATAAAAGAAATGTGGTTCTGAGACTATTTTGTTACAAACCCTAGAGTTTGGTGGAGATTGTTGAATATATTATGGGTTTGGCCCGTATAATATTTAATAAATCAAATAAAACTCTATAGTATGTAACATTAAGCGTTGTATTGTTTTATACCATACGGAATTTTGACTGAACGTTGACTCAACTTATATGGTTGGAAATTATTCATCTTAATTAAGAAGCTGAGAAAAGGACATAGGCGTGCCACACGCGCGCGCGCCGCCACCGCTGGTGGCCAGACCGGGCCGGGCTCTAGGCGTGGGCGTGGCAGGCGGGCGGGCGTGGCCAGTCTTTTGCCACTTAAATCCACATAATTATGGCAGTTTCTCTCCTAGGCGAGGCAGGCGGGCGAGCGTGACCAGTCTTTTGCCACTTAAATCCATATAATTACGGGAGTTTCTCTCCTTGATGGTGGAGGCGAATTGATTGCGCCAGTTACCGTCCCTTCCGCTTTCCGTCTCTTGTGATTCTCCGCTATCTTTCTCCCTTCCCGTCGTAGCCATATATCGGCAGTCCTCCTTCAGTCCTTTCCCCTTCTGCAACCGCTCCTGAGAGAAACCACATCTCAACAGCTCTCTGGCTTCCTCATCCCGTACCTCTACGTGCACGGAGTAGCGGGAGAGTAGGTGCCTTCGAAACCCTCGTCTGCCTAAGAACCTTGCACGGGGTGAGGGGCGATTAGGTTTTTGTGGAGGGATCCGCGACTGCTCGTCCACATACGTCTTCTTTCTGGTGGTGATCGCTCTCGGAACCCGTCTTCTTCCCGGTGATTGCTTGCGGAACAGCAAGGCGTCTTCTTTTTGGTGATCCTGTTGGGACTACACTGCGAACATCTTCCTGTGTCGACTGCGGTTTACAACTTCGAGCAACGCACTATATCGACTAGTGCGAATGGAGCCTCCGATGCCCTCGGCATGGGACCCTTCGCTGGGTACATTCTTATCTCTATAATTACTGCTCTTTGCGTTCTTTCTGTATCGATCTGTATGTCATATTTGCATGCTGTAACGTTCATTAGAGATATACATATGCACATATATGCCGTCACGAACCTACTGATATTATAATTCTATATTAAATTAATCATAAAAATGCCTAAATCTCTAACATAAACTATATTTAGACATATACTATTATTTTTATTCTGAAAGTAGAAATAACCTATGGCCAGCTGAATACTTTGTGTACCTAGACATGTTATGTTTAGATACATTGATAAAAACTATATATTAAAAAAATGTTACACGATTTACAATTTTAAATGAATGGAGCAAGAACCATGGAATAAATAAAGCGAAATGGACAGTCATCATCACATCAGCGGCAGGAACACGCACGTACTGCGCACCGAGACCAGACGACCTTACCATTAGCAAGTCCAGGTGATGCAAATAAAGGCCTGGTTTAGATTGAGGTTAGGAATCAGTATTTAGCATTGTAGCACTTTCGTTTATATTTAACAATTATTGTTCAATCATGGCCTAACTAGGCTCAAAAGATTCGTCTCGTAATTTATAATCAAACTGTATAATTAGTTATTTTTTATTTACATTTAATACTCCATGCATGTGTCCAAAAATTTAATGTAATAGAAAGAGAGCGAAAAAACTTGCAATCTAAGCAAGACCTTCACAGCCACCTGACTGACTTTACAGGGGTTCCAAACAGGGGAATTGATGTGACAGCAACAAAAATGTCAATTTTTTCCTTCGCCGCATGGTAGATCTTTTTCGTTGAGCTAGTCGGCCGGCCGGTGGTTGTTTTGCATCTTACCACTAGCTAACAGCGTGCATGGAAAATAAAAAAAGCGCGGACGGGAGAATGGATGGAATGCTTTTCTTGTCACGCTATCCGTGTCTCAAGCAAAGAAAGAATGCATTTTGTTCGTCGGATTGGAATTGGAGTCGGTGCGCGGCTGCTTGCCCCCCTGGTTACACCACTGTCTACTGCTAATTTAAGCAATGTCAACACTGATCTATATTTTCTCTATTCCAAAATGTAATTCTTTTCATTTTTACATATATTATTATATATGACATGTAAATATTTCATGATTTCTCAAGAAAAAAACAAATACATTTTATGGTGAATTTTATAAAGCCGCGTAGATGGGGCTGGCTGTATTTTTTTTATAAACTTGGTAAAAGTTAGAGAAATTTAACCTGGATAAAGCTAAAATAACGTGTGTTTTACTACAGAGGGAGTACCTTATTAGCGTGACCCAGCATGTTCGCTTGTTGGTTTCAGCCAGGACTTATCAGCCAGCCAATAATGTTTTTCTCTCACAACAAACCAGCATCAGCCGATGTAAGATTTGGTTTATGTCAGCAATACTAGTATACTACTAAGTAGTACATGCATAAAACTTTGCTAACAAGGTGGTACTACTAGGCTAGTGGCGTTAAACCATTCCGGAAACAGAATAAAACAAGGCAGTATCAAATATCAAGTGGGCGCTACCGCTACATGTACAAAACCCGATTCCCAATAAGGATGCTGTCGAGATCCCAAGCGACCAAACACAGGCCACAAGTTCCGTGCAGCAACTTGTTTTTATTGTCAGGAAAGGGAAAAAGGGGGGCGAGCGTCCGCAGGCAGCGCCGTCCGTCAGAAACAGCAGGGCAGTGCACGGGGGTTGGGTTGCCTGGCTGGCTGGAACGGCGCAAACTTGGGTTGCCCGGGCCCCTGGAAAAAGCACGCGAGGCCCACGGTTTGGCCGTTTGGGGCTTGGGCGGTCGCGGAATGCCGCATCCAGACCACCCACGGCGCACCACGTACGCACGCGATGCCATGCCAAAGCTTTTATAACCCGGGCCCGATCCAGCGGTGCAGCTGCAGCCCCCAAATTCCAGACTCCAGAGCGCGATCGACACCCGACATCGACACGACGACCTGCAAGAAGTCACTCGCTCACTCACCATGGCCGTGGCGTTCCCACCGCACATCATGGCGCTGAGCAAGGTGCAGCGGCTCTACGACGCCTGCGACGTCGTCTTCTCCTCGCCGGCGGCGGCGCCCACGCTCGGGGAGATCAGATGGCTGCAGAACATCCTTGGTCAGTTCACTACTTTCTGTCGTGCCTATGCCTTGCTTCGGCTTCATTTCTTTCTTTTTGCATGCGTCCTGGTGTTCGCCGGCTGGTGAATGAAGACGACTCATAAATGTTTTCCTTTGGTTCAGATGGCATGGAGGCAGCCGACGTCGGGATCGACGACGGGGAGAAGCCGACGTCGTCCTCGTCCTCCTCCGACGACGAGCTGAGCCCCAAGAGCGGCCGCTGCCTCCTGCCGGCGCCGGCGTTCACGAGGATCACCTACGTGCACATACACCAGTGCGACGATTTCTCGGTAAGCAGGGGCTGCTGTTTAGCCGCGGCGGATCGAGCTTGTGGTCGGTTGGGTTGTGTTGTGCTTGTACTGAATACTGATCCCGTCCCGGCGTGTTGCCTGCTTTCAGATCGGCGTCTTCTGCTTCCCGGCCGGCGCGACGCTGCCGCTGCACGACCACCCGGAGATGGTGGTGCTCAGCAAGCTGCTGTATGGCTCCGTGCGCGTGCGCTCCTACGACTGGGTCGCCGCGCCTTGGCCGTCGCCGTCGAGGAGGAAATGTGGCCTGGCAAGGGTGGTGGCCGCGGACGTGGTGCGCCGCGCGCCCTGCCAGGCGTCCGTGCTCTTCCCGCGCAGCGGCGGCAACCTGCACGCCTTCACCGCCGTCACGCCCTGCGCCATCCTCGACGTCCTCACGCCTCCATACTCGGAGGACCACGGACGCCCCTCGACTTACTTCACCGACGTCCCCGTCCCGTCTCTCCCGGGTTTCGCTGTCTTGGAAGAGACGGACCTGCCCGAGGGTTTCACCGTCTCCGGGGCGCCATATCTTGGCCCTGAGCTCACGGTCGACATGGATGACGATGACGACGACGACTACGACAGCTACGACGACGAGTAGTTAGCTGTAGATAGTTACCTTCTCTCCCTGTTTTCTCTTTATGTCTCTCTCTCGATCGAAAGAGCTAGATGATGCAGACTAGCTAGCTATAGATAGTTCATAGTTGAGCTAGCTATAGATAGTTCATAGTTGCAAGCACAAGCTCTCTGCAGATCTGTGCATGGCCACTGTACAAATTCTTCGCCCAACCGACCGACGTGTCACGTGTGTGTACTAGCTAGGAGAGTTCTAATAGTAAAGTACCACTGCTATGGCCCTGTTTGTTTCGCTGAAAAAATAAGCCAAAATGCTGTTCCGACTGATTTGTTGTGAGAGAAAAATACTGTTTCGGCTGAAAAAACAAGCTGAAAAGTACGGATTATAAGAGAAGCGAACAGGTAGAGAACACCGTGGTTTCACCAAATGACACCCTTGTAAATAATCAGACAGATCGGACTCCCTGCGTCCGTCTCTCCATCCCTGTTCTTGCTCCATTGTCCAATCCATAAGATATATTCATGTCTGTATTATATGTCATAGTAAATTTAAAAACATAAATCTTATGCTGTTAACATTTATATATTTTTTTCAATATAATGATCAAAGGTATACATGTTTAAATTAGAACAAAACTTTACAAAACAAATTAGTCATTTGTATGCTAGACACATCAGTTAAGAAAAGTCCGAAAATGGCACTTATGGTGTGAAATCAAACACACATGCCTAAAATGTGGTGTAGCAAGTTTTAATTAGCTAGCAACCAACCAAATAGACCGTTATCAAGATGCCAAGGCAAGCTCCCTGGTCCCGCCCTCCTTTCGAGATCTGACATACATTGGAGTCTTCACCAAAATCTCTATTCATATCTCCCACTCTCCTATATACAACTAAAAAGAAATAAGCGTGGACACTTTTTGGTACGACAATTTAACTTCGCCTCGTCGTTCTGCCCTCTCCAGTGCGACAAAATTTCACGTCGTCGCTCTGCCCGTCCGTGCGAATTTTTTTTTGCCTCCCCCTCGCCCCCAATGCCGCCTCCCACCCCGCGCGACTCCCCCATTCCCTCGACGCCTCCTCTCACATGTGCGCGACTCCTCCTCGATGTCTCCCCCACGGACGAGGCACCAGCCCACCAGGCGAGGGCGCCGGCCAAGGACGCTAGGCCGCCTGCCTCCGGCACGACAATACAGGCCTCCCGCCACTGGCCACCAGGGCGCAGGGCCCGCACGTACTCTCTCTCGTGGCGACCGCAGACCATCGCGACAGCCCCAGATTTTCGTCGGGCCCTTCACCATGTCTTCGCTGGACCCTTCACCGGTGACGAGCATCCAATTGGTACACCCATCCCTTCCCTGCTCTCTCTTCTGTGCGAAGCCGAGGACCCAAACCCTAACCTAAGCTATTTGGTGTACTCAGATATGATCTAATATCAAGTCTACCAAATTCGATTTTCTACAAAAGTTATCAAGTGTGCATATATCCACCGTGTCCTTTTACTAGATCCGCCCCTACTATTGGTCTTGGTTTTGTTGATTTGCTCTGTAGTGATGGAGGGTTTAGGGATGAACTACCTTGCGAATCCAACAGAAGCAATTGGATAGTTTGGTAAATCTACTAGCAGAGGCAAGTAGGTACTGTTGCTATGCACCTTTCGCTCAGTTTATAATAGCAAAATTGCTGGTAATTTTGTCTCGTCATGATTGACAATGATTTGTACCCATACGTCTAGCTAAACTATGTACTGACTACTGAATTAGTTCTGGCATCTCAATAGTGTCTACAGTTTAATTATTCGTCCATAGAAACAGACCATTTTTTCTACGCATTACGATTTGTGAATATATAAATTGTTTAATTATTTGTTCATCCATGACTCAAGGTCCTATGTCTTCTTTGCATTTGATGAAATGCCTAACACATGCCATTTTTATATTGCTTGTCTTATAGAATAGCAAATAAAGAATCTTGTGCACGTGCTCAAGGGACCATCTCTGGTTGTCTTCATTCTCTCTCAAACACGATGCAAGTACCTGGCAAGTATGTTGGTATTAGATAACATATGATATACTCAGCATGTATAATTGGTGTTTATTATTTTTTCCATTGCATGAAGGAGCGGTTCCTCTCGCTCGTGGTGCTAGTGCCACATAGGAGGTGTCCTTAGAACCCCTCACCCTAGCGCCGCTGTTTCAGCCTGCCACACGGTTCCCGTAACTACAGCACCCGCACTTCCATGACGATCAGCATGGTCCGTTCGAAACTCGCTTGTCCGTGCGCACACTAGCCAGGTGAGAAGCTGCTCTGAGTCGTGAGTTATCATTTGGATGAATTACATGATGTGCTTCTTATTATGTAGCATATGTATCTCTTTGAATTTCTAGAGTGTGCACGTGATTGTAAACTTAAATGCAATACTTGGCGTGATTTAGCTATATCTGCCGAAATCCAGTAGAATTAAGGTACCTTTCAATTTTGAACAACAGATGGTTGCATATGATATCTTAGAGGGGAGGGAAGCTTATGTAGTACTGGATGGGAGTGTTTGCTGAAATCCCCCTTAATTTTGCATTACAAAGATTAGACAAGTGGACATGAATAAAAACTTAGGTAGGGGAAATTCAATTTCTGCAAGCAGGAGCAATTGCATTTGCTATTGTTTCTCTATGACACATGTCCATATTTCTATTTCTTCCGGCCTTCTAGATGTCCTCTCTTATGCTGAAGATAACAACAATAGGTATATATTAAGGAAACTAGTCCATCGTATTATTTCTTGTTGGACTGCATGTTTTTTTTGTTGACATGAACAACATTGGAATTTATAAGGAGTCAAGTGCAATAGTATATTTGTTTATATTACCTCTACCATGATGTCAGCATGCCATTGATTATTATCCTTGTTCTATGCTCCTCAAAGCGAAGTGATTTATTATAATACTACTTGCAGCCTGATTGGTATTCACCTTCTTATTAGGCTCTGGAAGAGCGAGGTCGAGAAAAGTATCCCTTTGTTAAGAGTGTTGATCTTTAGTGATGGAGAAGTAGAACCAAATCAAGAGCAGGTCGTCCATAATCTGCCTTCCTTGGGTTGGGGAGTACGTTAGCTCTCCTTTAATCTTCTTCATGACCTTTTTAAAATTTAACAATGTGTTTAACTGATTTTTTTTATCGGGTGTAGGCCTGATTATTACCTCTGTGGTTACAGGTAAGGAAAGATCTGGTTCATTGCTGGTGCATTTTGCTTAGGCAGAAGGCTGATGAAACATATTGTTGCATGTAGTATATTGAAAATCATCTGGAGCTTTTAGATTTCCTTGCTGGTTGGTAAGGCTTCTGGGTCCACCTTCGAGCACTTCATTTTGTTTGGATATCTTCTTTTTATTTTTTGCCTACAATCTCTATAAAAGACCAGTAATTGAATAGTTGCCACCATCGAAGGATTGAATTTCATTGCAGAGTCACCATGAGTGTCATCAGAAACAAATCATTAACAAACCATGAGTGTCATTTTCTCAGGTGTCCCTTGCACTAGAGTCCCTACAAGAACACTTCGAACACTGGGCTATGACATTACTCTCATATTCTCATTACAATGAGTCAAAAAAAATCAGCACTAACATGGGATACAGTGTAAAACCAATTTTATTGTTAAGGGTTAGTAACAATGATTTGTTTTTATTTTTTTTCTTAGCATGAGCAAGCAATGTTTGTGTAGCAAATGCAATGATTGTTTTCAGGTTCGTCTCAAAATCTTTAGTCCATGTAGATTTCTTTTCTAGTGAGCTTTTGTCAGAACAACAAATTTTGTTAGATCAGTCTGTTAGTTGTGTCCTGCTTGTCGCTATTCAATGTAGAGTTTCTATTAACAGTGAGTTTTTTTTGGAAATGGATTAGTAAATATACTACAGAATTCTAATGCACAGATCCTTGTTTTCCTCTGGTAGGTAGGACGTTTCAACTACATCCGCTTGTCTACAAAGTATGGTCTTACACGTAAATCCAATTGTATATCAATATCTTTCAATTTATAAAGTGTTTGAGCTGTTGGTTGAAAATTCTTTGGCGTCAAAGCTAAATGTTTGGTTGGCAAGATTTGATTTGCTCAGATAGATTAGTTACTGTGTCGAGACATTACTGAAATCTTTTTTAGATTATTATTGTTGGAACGGATGAATTAATTTTTGTCACCATCACTATTTATGTGTAAATGTTGTTTTTTAACTTTAGGCAGCGAGGGGACTGTCATTTCAACAACCTCTTAGCTTGGATTGTTCTCAAGATTAAAGAGGATGTAAGGCGCTCAATTCTATACCATCTCTTTGATTGCCTCCCTAAATCCTAGTTGGTTTTAACTAATTCAGAAACTATGAATACTGCATATTATTTTGTCATATTTCATCTGAAAAACAAAATAATTAAAACTAACATCCATAGAATTTCCAGTTAATTTTTTTAAAGATATTTTGTTTTTAGAATGAGCAAATCCGAAAAGGTGGAATCAGGCTATCAGAGACTATCTATTAACTAAGATGGTTTTTTCCTTGGGTTGCCTAGAATTGTTGCAATTTTACAGGATGAATCAATGGTTGCCATTTATACAGTGATGCTTGATGCTTAGCACAACCAGCTGCCAAAGCAACTATGAAAAAAATAATCGAATATAGAATAAGTTCTTGTGCTCAATAAATTTTGCTGCTTGCTGGTAGATCAATAACGACCACATGTGAATATGCTAGGATGGATGCTTGGTTTGGATGGTACGATGATGACTTCGCTGACATTTGCGATATTCTTGACAGTAGTGCTTCAGTACTGCTTAAACTACTAATGTTCTAAAGCCAACCATCCAAATATATTGGCATTGACTCTCAAAGGTAAGTTGTGGTTCAAGTTTAGTTTTCTCCACTAATATATGTCTGAAGCAACCATGCTTGGTAAATATTTTTCGGTTTTCTTCTGATCTGAATATGAACTGAACATAGCGTTTATTGTACAACTGCCTTATGGTTTGCCTTTTAATTTACATATTATATTATAATAATAATATTGCTCTGTTTCTTCTAATGCTCAATTCTTTGTAGAATCTAATTACTTTGATCTCAGGCATCCTGAAGATAGGGAGCTGCTTGTTGATCCTAAGTTGATGTTCGTTGGGAACAAACTAGGAAGGTCCACAAGGAGAAGTAACGATACTTTTGAGACATGCATACTTGCACCTAATTTTTCACATGTATGTGGCTACTTTATTGGACTGAATTTCAAGTATCTGCATTAGTTGTTGTTTTAGTTTATTTTCATTTGTCTTTTAGTATGTTTAAGTCATATTCAGTAATCCTGTATTCCTTGTATCTCTGAATAGGTATGGTGATCAAATTGTAGCGATATGTTCTTAACCGTGAAAAAACTCCTGAAGAAAAAGCAACACTTAAATCCTGTTTCAGTCGAGAAGTAAATATAATGTGTAAAATGAAACATGAGAATCTTGTCAAGGTACTTCCTGGTCTGAATGACATGTTTGTGTGGCTACATAGATTGTCATTTTTTAGGACCTTCTCATAACTGTTTATGCACTCATGCAGTTCATTGGAGCTGGGAAGGGACCATTGATGGTGATTATTATTGAGCTACTACCAGGAATGTCACTGAAAACTTATCTGAACAGCATTTGGCCTAGCCAACTAGATACACACATCACACACTATAATTAACTGTACAATGGACTGTTTACATGCCAATGGCATAATATATAGAAACTTGAAACCTGGTAAGGATGCTCTTCTGGCATTGTACACTATGAACCTGTGATCCTTTAGCACGGATAAGTTTCTTTTATGTTGGCAAAATAGAAGTTACATTGCATAGCATGCTGATATTTTGTTTCCATTTTCTTCAGTGTAATTGAATCCTTTTGATAGTTGGATTTGTTCCTAGTTTCAAATGCGTATTGACAGTTGAGTGGTGGAGATGGACCTGAGTGCAAGGCACAACCTAAGCTAAGAACTGGACATGCAAAATAGACTCCACGAGTCGGCACATGCACACTCATAAAACTAGAAGTACGCTGTGGCAAGGGACGGCGAAATCTGATAGCTAGAGGGTACATGGTGGCTGACATCTTTTTAATCTTTCAACCAACTGCAGATTAATTTTGTTAAAAAGAAATTTAGAGGTTAGAATATATATTTTTTGGAATTGTAAATATATAAAGAGCTTTTGAGATACGGAAACCCCATCTTAGCACTGCTGCTTGTGGCCTGTGACACCCTCACTATCACCTATAGCCTAATGACTTTCTCTAAATCTAGAAGCCATGTAATTCACCTACCTAGGGATATAGGTGGTGACTAAGACCTCAGATTCCGCCGATTGACCGAACATATCACTTTCAATCGTCTCAAAGTTGGGCAGCGTGTGACAAAACTAAATAAGCTTAGCAAGGTAAAAAGAAAAATAGGAAAATCCCTTTCTTTTGTTTGGGGGGCGAGGAGATAACGAAGCTATTAGAACTAGGTTAAAACATCTGAAAAGATTATCTATAAAATATGGGGAGATTAGAAAACGATAAGAATGTCACAAAATTGATTTGCTTCTATATTTTCTTATCATTTTGTTTACTGTGTGATTATATTTCGTTTCCTATTTATCCTAAAATTACGTAAAATTTTGAAAAACGAGCTAGTTTTGTTCAACTTTTATCCCCACGTGTGGTGGAAGTCCATGGACGAAGTCAAGCAAGTCTTAGCTAAGCCCAATGCAAGAGACTATGAACATAGTAGCGCATATATAAAGCTGCCGGGTCGATTTTTATGACAGTGTTAGAAGGTTCCAAAAGCCAAAAGGGAATGCGTGATAACATAGGTCATGTTCGTTTCTTTTATAATCTATCTTTTTTAGTTTATTTTTTTAGTCGAAACAGTATTTTTCTCTCTCAACAAATCAGCCGAAACAGTATTTCGGTTTGTTTTTTTTTTTCAGCGAAGTGAACGGGGCATAGTATGATATGATTTGATGCTTGGTTTGCAGCTTACCACTAGCACGCACCATGCTGCTTGGGATAGACGCGCAGAAAAGCTAGTGTGGTGGCGTAGTGCGCTGGACTGATTAAGGAAGAAAATACGGCACAAGGCAGGGGAAAAACGAAGCGATGTGATATGATTTTGATTGGGCTCAAGACCATTAAACTACTGCGGCCAGTTGCTTCTTCGAGATATTTGGAATGACTTATAATTTAGGATGAAGGGAGTAGCAGTAACTTTTTCTAGCAGCTTGCAATTGCAAGGAAGATGTTCACTCAGACAACGGAGTCAGTTCACTCAATTATCAGTACTACGTGCTCAATGCCGGATTTTGTTTTGGCTGAACGCCCCCCTATTAACCTAAGCTAGCTAGCATCGTTTTTTTTACCACAGCATAAATCTCAAACGATTGAGATGGATTATCATGTATAGAAGTCTTCGCTGTCGACAAAATCTTGAAATAAATTGAAAAAAATACGAACCCGCACTTAAGTTGACGACGAGTTAACTGGATGGGTAAATTCCACCACATAAAGCTAAGCTGGCACCGCCATCGTTTTTCTTTTAGGCTATCAGCACCGCGTGAGCGGTATGCCCATCTGCAAAACCATGGGGCCCACACGCTATGCAGATTTCCATCCACGGAATGCTGCCGCGCGGAGACCTCTATGCCCATCTGTAAATCCACGTGCTGAGCAACGAGTGGGTGTTGGGTCCCGTGCACGGCGCCGGCAGCAGGTGGTGTGGGTAAGAGATTGGGCTGGAGAGAGAGGATAGCGTAGGAACACGTAGACGCTGGATTTACAGTATCTTTGTACGAACGGTAACATACAGAGTCATATAGGGACCTACGCTGCAACTACTCAACCTCCACATTTCACACACAGGCCCGCTTACCGCTCAGCGGTGCGGATAGCCTTATCTCTCTCTTTCCATCCGCGGTTTGGAGGGGGCCGGGGCCGGGGCCGGGGCCGGGAAAACGAATTCAATCTCCGGTCTGGTCGGCGTCCCGTGCGTGTGCGTTCCGGGGCCTTGGAGTTGGAGATGGCCGTGCCGTTCCCAGGTTCCCTTTCGACCCCACCGCTCGTCATGCCTCTCACTCACTCTCTTTTGTTAGCAAAAAGGCCGAAAAGCTACACTGACACTGGCCAACTGTGGTTGCGTGCAAAAGCTAGCCCAAGTGCCAAGGAGATGCAAGGATGCAACAATCAAACGGCCACCCACAGCCCACACGAGCAGCGGATTCTACAATGCACGTACAAGTACAAGAAGGCCCACGGTTTTTCGGTACGCCGCGGTTACACGCTGTTAGTTCGGCCACAAGTTTCGACCAATACGTCGTGGCTTATAAGTCGACTGATGCTGTTTTATTATAAAAAAAATTATTATATCATAACTAATAAATATAGCTGATACGATCAAGCGAATGGTTACTCGGCCTACACATTGGTTTAACAGTTTCGGCCAACTCCATCTACACGTGCATATTCCACGTGTTTTATTAAACTCTCAATGAAGCCGAATGAGGCCCAGTGAAGCCCAAGAAAGAGGAAAGCCCGGTGATATTTGGACAGCCGGCGATGCTTAATTAGTGGCACGTTTTTGTGTGAGTTTGCATAGATTTCTATAGAAGCAGAAAATGCTCCCTCCGTCCTCCAAAAGAATGAAATTTTAGTTTAAGAGTAGTAGTCAAACTTTCTCAGATTTAATCTATTTTATATATAGAAAAAAGTATCAATATTTATATCTCCAAATAGATTTACTATAAAAATATATTTCATAAACAATCCAATGATACTTGTTTGATATAAAAAATGTTAATACTTTTTCATATAGAAGTGGTCAGAATTAAAATTGTATGACTTCTCGGGAGTTGTGAATTGCATTTTTTTAGGGGAGGGACGGAGGATCAAATCACGAACAAGTGATCTTTTGAGACTATTCTAAGTCATTTGTTCAAACTTATATTATAACTTTTTTCTATGTTCATTTTGGGTATTTGAAAATAATACAAGTACATCTTGCTACAAAATTCAGTCAATATTTGAGAAAGATTGAATTACTAAAAAAAATCAAACTGAAATATAATTTGGAACAGAGGGGAATAAAGAAAATTATTATCTTTTTTCATTGATGGACAAAGAAAGACTACCAGTATCTTTTTTCCATTACCCATTACTAATAGCCTGTTTGGTTCCACACCCTAAAGTTTAGTGACCCCTCTAAAATTTACTGACCTCCTGTTTGATTATAGTAACTAAAGACCAGTCACTTTTAGCTACCCCTTGTGACTAAAAGCCACTAAACTTTAGTGGCCCCTAAACTTTAGTAGGGTGTTTGGTATTTTAATGACTAAAAGTGACTAAAGTTTAGTCAAACTTTAGGAGGGGTGAACCAAACAGGCCCTAAGTGAAGTAGTGAACAAAGAAAATAAATGATTCTAGGGGCCGGAGATAATTGATGTTATCGTGGAGATTGAACAAACAAAACAAATGATTCTAAGGAAATAACAAAGATACTCTAATTGATTTTATCGTGGAGATCGAATCCCTAAATAGGCTGAATCTGTCATGCTAACATACGCATTAGTACCAATGCTAAGTTCTATTTCAGAGGACGTCCCTGTCCCTGGTGATCCGACAAGCAAGGCCTTGAGCTCCTCATCACAAGTCTCTTCTTGGCTCCCCCAAGGATGCTGCGACAGCTTCCTAACCCTGTCGAGCTCTTCTGCAACCTCTCGCATGGAGGGCCTCTTCTCGCTTGCCATCTCCAGGCACTGCTTCGCCAGCTCGGCCACCTGCTCGATCAGCTCCATGCTCTGCTCGCCTTTTATCTGTTCGTCCAGTATCTCATCGAGCCTATTCTCACCCATGGCACGGAGGAATTGCGCCGAGAGGTTGATCTCTTCGTCGTCCAGCGCCTGGAGGTTCATGGCCTTCCTGCACGTGAGCAGCTCCAGGAGCACGACGCCGAAGCTGTACACGTCGCTCTTGCTCGTCAGCTTGGAGGTCTGCATGTACTCCGGGTCCAGGTAGCCGTAGGTCCCCTGCACGAACGTGACGAACTGCGCCTCATCCGTGGGCGCCAACGTCGAGGCCCCGAAGTCGGACACCTTAGCGGCGTAGCTCTCGTCGATCAGAATGTTGGGCGACTTGACGTCGCCGTGGATGATCGGCGGCGAGGCCCAGGAGTGGAGGTAGGCGAGCGCCTCGGCAGCCTCGTGCGCGATCTTGAGGCGCGTGGCGAAGGAGACGCGCGAGCCGCCGTGGCTGCGGTGGCCATGGATGAGGTGGTACAGCGTGCCGTTGGGGACGAACTCGTAGACGAGGATGGGGACCTCCACCTCGAGGCAGCAGCCGTGGAGCCTGACGACGTTCCGGTGGTTGACCTGCGACAGGATGAGCATCTCCTTCCCGAACTCCTTCTCTTGCCTCTCGCTCACCAGCTTGCACTTCTTGATCGCCACGGCCCTGCCGTCCCTGAGAGACCCCTTATATACGGTGCCGCTGCCTCCCTTGCCCAGCACGTTCCGCTCGTCGAACCCGCCGGTCGCCTCCTCCAGCTCCTCTTCAGTGAACAGCGTGAAGGACAGGCCCTGCTTCGACTTCATCTCCTCGAACAGCAGGAGGCCGCCGTGCTGCTTGAAGTACCTCTGCTTCACGGCGGCGAGGCTCCGCTTCTGGCGGATCATGTAGGCGCAGGACATGGTGACCACTAGCACGGCCAAGCCAGCGCTAACGCCAACTGCGATGCGAACTCCGAGCTGAGATTTGTTCGCCTCGCATGTGCCATTGTAAGCGTTGCCTGTCGTCTTGTCGGGGCAAGAACAGATGAAGCTTCCGGGAGTGTTGGTGCAGGTTCCAGGAACAGAGCAAGGGTACTTGTTAGGATCCTCCTCGCACTCGTTAATGTCTGCAGCAGCAGATCAGATCAATGGTTGTATTTTTTTTAGGTGTGTCTGTGTGTCAAAACTAGCAAAAGTTTATCTTTTTGATGAGCATGCCGAACAGGACAGAGTACAGACCTTGGCAGCCGGCAGAGATGTAGGGGTTTCCTTGGTAACCTGCGGAGCAGTTGCAGAGGTAGCCGCCTCCGTTCCTGGAGTCGACGCACTTGCTGTCGTCGCTGACGCACATGTACGCCGTGGCGTTCCGCGTCGCCTCCCGGCACGTCTCCCTACCGACCACCCAGTCCAGAAGCACCGGCACCTTGCCGCCGGTGGACGCCATGAAGTCCCCGGTGGTGACGTAGGTGATCCGGAAGTCGAACGCGGCGGCCTCCATGAGCACGGCGTAGGTGCAGGGGCTGAAGCCCATGACGGCGGAGGTGTTGAAGCGGTCGTCGAACTCCACCGCGTACGTGTTGATGCCCCGGGGGATGGCCGCCTGGCAGCAGCCCATGCCGGCGCAGGAGCCGTCCACCAGCGTCCCGGCGTCCGGGCACGTGGCCATGCATCCCGTCATGTAGACGGTGCCGGTGTCGACGGACTGCACGTACGCCAGCGAGTTGCAGCCCACGACGACGAAGCGGCTGCCCTCGTCGGAGACCCGGAACTGAGAGTCGGAGAGGTCCGGGCCCGAGCGGCTCGTGTCGCCCACCATGGACCGCGAGGTGCGGTTGTAGCACCAGGCCTGGATGTCGTTGCGGACGCGCGCCTGGCCGAGGCGCACGTTGATGTCGATGACCTCGATGGACTCGCCGCTGAAGGCCTGGTAGCCGCCGCCCGCGGTGCGCCTGCAGGTGAGTTCGAAGGTGATGTCGCCCTCGCCCGTGTAGTGGTAGCAGCCGCGCCCGATGCCGAACGGGTACGGGACCTCCAGGTCGCCGCACCGCCGCTGGCAGGAGGCGTTCCCGCCGTATGGTGTTGGTGGTGGCGCGGTCGCCGCTGCTGGCCATGCCGAGACCACCAGCACGCCGGCGATTATCAGTGTGGCGACAAGCATCTGCTGCTGCCTCCGATCCTGCAGGTGACCTGCTGTGCTTTGAGAAAGTGTTGTTCAGATCAAACACTGATGATATAATTTCGGAGATGCTAACCATCAACTGGTTGTTTTAGACCTCCAAAACCACCGGATTCTGGGCCCTTGGATGCAGACTCGACGGGCGCAATCGCCGGAACGACGTACGTACGTGCCTGGTGTCAGCACAAGTCCGATTTCTCTTTTACTTTCCTGCGTGTTTACAGTAGTCTGCGCGTACTATTCATGCTCTGATGGACGATGATGACGCTGGACCTGGACGAACGAAGAAGCTTCCGGGCGGCTGCAACGCGGACTCGCAGAGTGCCGTTACGATCGAGCACCGCATCGGCTTTATCCTGCAGCGGCACTACATGCACCGAGCAAGCACGTTTTTTTATTTTGAAATTTGTGAAGAATTTGACATATTTGACATGTATTTATTTGATATCTGTAATTCATAAAAATAATTTGTAATTTTGGCTTATATTTATCTGAGATTGCAATTATTCTTAAATTACATCACTCTATCCAATAAATTACACTGAAGAAATCAGTGTAAATATAATAATAAGACGATGTAAATATAGCTATAAGACAGTGTAAGTGCATGTACAAAAATCTAGTTATTGAGAGGGGCCAAAACAACCCCGTTCTTAGGTAGACAGACTCTATAATTTCTCACCATTGTTTTTGCATTGATTCCCAAGTAAGTTACGTGGCTGAAAACTAAACGCGTCCTAGGAGGAGTTTACTTGGCACACGCGATGCCATGATTAGAATTGACACCAAGACAAAGACAGGTACTAAAAAGAAATTTCAGGGTTTCGAAAAGGATGGGTGCTCCATGGTCAAAGAACACTGTGTTTTCAGGAATCCGTCGTAAAAAACGATCGACAAAATCAAATCTTGTTTAGAATATCATCAGATAGCTCTTCCCAAATTTTGCAGGCATCTGAGATCTGACGATGTAGCGACGTGTTGATCTCGTCACACGAAAGACAAAACCCTAGTTTCAAAAAAAAAAAAAAAAAGACAAAACCCTGGTGCTACTACTTTGGAGGGAAATGTGAATCGGCGTACAGTATTCAAGGCCGTGCAATCTGACGTACACGTACTCTTTCCATGAAACTTGCTGCAAGTCCCGTTCAGTGTGATGTCAGGTCCGGAGAAGTAGGTTCACGAACCAGTGTTTCCGTTTCCGTTTCCGTTTCCATGTGAAAGGTAACCAGAGAGAGGCGGAAACCAACACAAGAACATCGTGCCTTGTTGAAAATCGACGGCTGCGTGCGTTGGGGCGTTCACACTAGCATTTTCAACGGCGGAAGCATACCGCTCATCTAATGTTGATGTGCCATATGTTTTTTCAGTTTTCCAACAACTGCTCGTGTATGCTGGTCATTTAAAACTCCACCTGAAATGAGCCCTTTTGTGATCTGTGATTAGACAAGTATAACTGAGTATATTAAGACATAATCACAAGTTCAACGGACCAAGTTACATTTCAAAAGTATATTGTAGTAGTTTTTCCTTCTGTGTCGTGTCAGAAATGACTTGTTTACACGCAAGAATAGCACAGAACTTCAGAAACAAAATCAGTGGGACGTCTAAAGATGGCAACGGGGAATTCCCCGTCGGAGGTTGCCTCCCCATCCCCGTCCCCACGGGGAGAAAAAATCCCCGTCCCCATCCCCGTCAAAGCTCACGGGGATGATTTCTCCCCCATCCCCGCCCCCGCGAGGGGAAAAATCCCCGTCGGGGATCCCCGTCCCCGCATTTGTTCACCACCATTCAGGTTAATTCATCATCATTCACATGAGTTCATCGACACAATATTAGAGTACACCACGAATCACAATCCAAAAATAGCTAAATAACAAGAAGCAGGATATTAATCATCACAAAGGTGTAGAACTAGGGTTATTGCTGTTATATATACTCAGAAGACATTGGGCCTTCGTGGGCTGGTTGGGCCATCAGGAAAGAGAGCAAAGCCTGTATATAAACGGGGCGGGTATCGGGGACGGGGAATGCTCCCCCAGACCCGTCCCCGCCAAACCCGACGGGGATGTTTTCTCCCCGTTTAGATCCCCGTGGGGGCATATTTGACTCCATCCCCGTCCCCTAATAAGGGAATTCCCCGCGGGGAATCGGGGATCGGGTCCCCGTTGCCATCTTTAGGGACGTCTGCATCCGCCAACAGCATGCTGCAGTGCTACGTCAGCCTATTTTACTGGGCCTACACATGGTGTGAAAGCTAGAGGTTCTTGATTGTCACTTTGCCAGTCTTGAGTCTCCACGTTGTTATCATAATCAATTAACCTTGTGACAAGATCTCTCATCTTTCTCTACACAGGGTTTTAGGCCAAAGCGATACGCCATCCTTCCAAGAAGATCCTTCCTATCCGAGGGAGAAACCATAACGTTCACAGACCCCTTCCCTCTCCAGCAAACAATGGCAATTGTGGAGGGATCCTTAGAAATGGAATCTACATGCTTATGCCCTGAAATACTAGTACTAGAGAAAGTTAGATTATGAAGTCATGGTTTCTTTTATCTTCAGATAGGGCATAATGTTACCTTCGAGTAACACTACAACACAGCAACCAGGCATCAAGGATGCAGCTTGCTCCCCAAATCTGGTGTCGAGAAAATGAGCGAAGTTTATGCTTCGGTACTGTAAAAGGCGGTGGAAGTCAGGTGGGGATGCATATAGTATCCTCTTGCTGATGTATGGAAGCAGTAGCGATAATCCCTCATAAGACAACCTATATGCGCATGGACAGGCATCCTTTGATCTATGCCTTTCCTGAAAGAGAACAGAGTACCTCAAAGTTTGAGTAAAATATGTATGTTCTTCCACTGTTGAATGTTCCTAAGAAATCTTGAATCAGTAAGGAACACCGTGTGTTTAGAGCAGTTTATACTTACAAACATTTTAACACCAAGTGAAGCTATCTTGAGCTGCCCACCAACTTCTGCATTCAGCTCCAAAATCTCTTTAACTGATTTTGATACGTAATATATTCTCCTTGCATTATCAGTACTTCTAGTCACCAGATGACCTTCGAGTGGGAATGATTCATTCATGCCAAAGAAGGATATTATACTCTTTATCACCGCTTCATCATTCAAAAATAAGACAGGATCAACCCCTTTCCACCTGCTTTGCTTTTGCAACTCCATTCTATCTCCTGACTCTGGTTGAGTGCTTTCTACATCACCTAAAACCATTTCAACTTCAGTTGACTTCTTATCCTTTGAAGTTTGGCTGTCTGTGCTTAAATTCTGTCGCCTACCCAGCATTTCAGTATCATCGACTTCAGAAACATTGTGCTGTTGGCGTGTCAAAATAGTTTCATAGGGTCGTGTTTCTTGCTCAGGTTCTTTCTGAAACTGCATAATCCTGTCTGTTCCAAGTGTGTGCTGAATTTTAGTATCCTTTATCTGACTGCCTGAAAGAATATGGATCATTCAAGCATACAGTGGGAGTATTAATTATGCAAACTTTTGCGGAAGGAATTGAGTGGCATCATAAAAAAAGAAAGCATGAGATTACCATTCAAGGGCGACAATTTATGAAGAACTGCGATGAAAAATGCCCCGCTGTTTTGGTCATGAGGAACAATCCTCATGGACCGATGCAGTGGAAATTTTGAACTCACAATGTTTGAAGTGCAATCCAAAATTTTATTGGGACTGATAGAAACTCCATCCATGTCATGATTAACTTTTTTTGTTTCTTCAATGTTAATATTTCTTGAGAAGCTGCTCATATTATCCTTGTTCACTTCAACATCACCACACACAGTATGGCTTTCCTCAGTGCTATTACTTGCAGGAAACATGCTTGGCAATACTACATTCTTCCTATTGTGTGGAACTTCATCGTGACTCTGAAACCAAGATTCTCGATCTTGTACCTGCAGGAGTCAGAAAAGGAACCACTGGGATAACCAGAATAGAAGGATAAGATTTTCACCACGTTCGTTACGTATTGTACATTGTCAAGTAGGGACTAACTGTTTGACTAAAACACTGAAATGGAAAAAAGGTTTATTCTAAAAACAAAAAAGAGACAACTATAGATCCTTTGCTTACAAATAATTATCAACTTCAGCCAATACGCATAAACCAATTAAAACAATTGTGATGTCAATTGGACCAAAAGGCTCCGAGTTATCACACGTATAAAAAAGAGGAACCAAAGTAGATGGTAAAGACAGAATATATAGGGGCATTTTGGGAAAACATTTCAGGAATCACGAACAAGATAAATAAAGGGAAAAAGTCTATATACCCCTCCCCCCAACTATTCAGGGTGGACTACTTCACCCCCCAAACTATAAAACCAGATTTTCTACCCCCTGAACTTTCTAAAATCGGTCAAATACCCCCCCAAGCAGTTTTGGACGGTGGTTTTGCTACAGTGACGGTGGTTTTGTCTTTTTCTTTTTTATTTATTTCTGCTGAATCTTTGAAAAATCATAGTAAATCACAGAAGAAAAATCATAAAATGGAAAATCCAGTTTTGTTGGACTCCACATGAGTAGATCTACACAGTGAACATATAATATGGTATGCTTTAGTACAAAGTTTTTGTTGTAGCTTTAGATCTATGCTTTTCTATAATTAATTTAAATAATTTATAGCTACAGCTTCTATGATCCAATTGTGGTGAAATTTTTATGATGGGCTAATTATTGTATGATTGAATTGTAGTAAAAATTTCATACTCATTGGATCATGTATAACTTAGTTATAGATTTATTTAAGTTTATTCTTGTTAAATCTATGTTTTATCTATAACTAAGTTATACATGATCAATGAGTATGAAATTTTTACTATAGTTCAAGCATACAGTAATTAAGCCATCATAAAAATTTCACCACAATTGGACCATAGAAGCTGCAACTATGAATTATTCCAATTAATTACAGAAAAGCATAGATCTAAAGCTACAACAAAAACTTTGTACTAAAGCATACCATATTATATGTTCAATGTGTATCTCTACTCATGTGGAGTCCAACAAAATTAGATTTTTCATTTTATGATTTTTCTGTGATTTACTATGATTTTTCAAAGATTCAGCAGAAATAAATAAAAAAGAACAAGACAAAACCACCGTCACTGTAGCAAAACCACCGTCCTAAACCGCTTTGGGGGGGGGTATTTGACCGGTTTTAGAAAGTTCAGAGGGTAGAAAATCTGGTTTTATAGTTTAGGGGGTGAAGTAGTCCACCCTGAATAGTTTGGGGGGTTATGTAGACTTTTTCCATAAATAAAGTGGTCAAAAGTGATAAGTATCTATACTTCGAGAGAGTAAAAAAATGAGACCTGTGCTGACTTTCAGTTAATTTCTGCATGTAAAAGATTATTAATAAACTAAAAAATCACAACGAAAGTAAAGCCATTGGTATATTATGTTGAGTGTCATAATCGTGAATCCTGACACAATTGTGATTAAGAATGAGCAATCTTATTAGATACAACACATAAAAAGGAAAGAAACCAAGGGATCGACCTTGGTATAGATATAAGCACACAAACCTTCCAAGTGCTAAGCCCAGGACGCCGGACCAATTCAGGTAGCTCGCTAGAAACATCAAGGAGCTCAACAGAGTTTCCACTTCTTCGAAGGAGCTATATGATTATGAAATACATGAACAACTTGCAAAGCGAATTCATGTTACAGCACACATATGTGAACAGAATGTAAAAATGAATAGCAAATGGTATTTGTACGCAGAAGCCTAAAGGAAAGGTAATCACGCATAGTTAAGCACTCAAGTTTTCAAAACTACACCAACGCAAATAACATATGAATTTTTTTGGAATTTCCTCTACAGGTCTTCGGGGTTCTGATGAGACGGCTCAGATTGGGGCTTGTGCTTAGCTGCCTCATAAATCCAGTGGCATGAGCCTGTAAGGCATACAAATTGAATTTCTCCAGATATCATTTTGGATTCTATAAGCTACCATAATTGCCTTATTAAATGACCAGCCTATAAAGCACCCAAAACTATGTGACTAAGCTACTCCAGAAGACCTTCAACACTTCAACAGCTCAGAGATTTTGCTCATATATAGGCTAGAAGTCGCAAGAAATTAACAGCTTTATGTTCAACAGCTAAAGGTAAGAAACTACAGTTGATACCTCAGCTATCACAGCTTCATTTTCAACAGGATTCATTGAACAAGTCGAATAGACCATCCTTCCACCCACTTTAAGTAATGCAATACCTTAAGAAATAAAATAAAACTGTGATATTACATACTGTTAACCTTAAAGCTTCAAATGATATATTTTGCTCTCAAACTGTGATATATTATGCAGTAGAACTCCTCAGAAATTCTCAGGTCAGTATGTTTAAAAACTCATGGTATACTATGATTACTCAATTAGAAAGAAAAATCACCCCCAACAAAGTGTCAAATCAATATTAACAGATCCATACCACGCATTGCAATATTTACTTGCAGAAGATGAAGTTGGTTACCCATGCCTGAGTTCCTGAACAACAATAACAGATTGTGACCTGAGGATACATACAGGGAAGCATAAAGCCGCAGACAAAACAAAGATTCAGTTATTACCACTTTCTCCACATGTCATAACCCTTGCGAATAGTCCCATCACCACTACAGGGAACATCACAAAGTATGCGGTCGAATTCTAACCTTTGTAGTTTGCAGGGATCTTTATATGATTCTAAATAATCCTTTGCAAGGGAACAATAGGGGAAGTTTTCTGCTTCATGATTTGTTACTATTAGGTTGGCGGTGCACATTCTCTTTGTATTATGGATAAGGAGGTCACATCTTCGCACATTGAGATCATTGGCTATCACCTAATCAGTCTCACAAGAAGGGAGAATATATCTGTTAGTACTTAGATTACCCCAGATTAGGGAAGGAGGATTTGATGAGAAGTGAGAGGGTAGGAACAGTGACCAGTAGGCCGACGCCCAAGTCAGGGGTGGAAGAGATGGGCTAAGCCTTTGATCTACTTCCCTTAAGTTGCAAGGGTACATGGGGCCTCTATATATAGGGAACTATGACTTAGGGACAGAGGTAGTACAGGAGATAGAGCTCCTAGCCATCTAGGCTCTAGATCCTTCTTAGTTCTTACCATGCCGGCGCCACAGCCTACAGTACACAAGTTAGCATTGACCCCATAACAGTACAGCAGGCCTGACTGAGCCGCTTACTGGGCCAAGTTGATCCTGGGCCATACCAATATAACTAAAATATTCATTTCTCATAAGTCTTTGGAAATTATAACACAACTAGTTCTACTAGCTACATGTAACAAAACTAAATACTAACAACTAATATGACTCCAAAAATCATCAAGAGTTATAAGAGCAAGAGCAATAGTTTTAGTGCCACATGAAACTGAGGGAGAAACATACCAATGCTCCTGGAAGTAGCCCAGGTTCTTTTGATTGGTGAATCATCTCAAGTAACTGAAAAGTTTTAGAGCCTGGAGCAGCACACACTGCACAAGATACGCAGATACATGTGAGGCTATACTATTGGAGTATTTTGTCATCCAATCAAAATGAAAGAATACCCATTGATACAGTCGGTTTGTATGAGAAGCACAGGATATATAAGATAACAGAGAAGAATTCAACAGGGACATACTATCAAGAATATGGTGATCAGGTTGTACATTCAGAAACAGTGGCGGAACCTGTAGAAATAAATTTCAGTTAATGAAACAAGACTTCATCTAAGAGAATCGAAAAAACAACTAAAATACAAGATAACAGAGGTGACAATATTTATCAACAAATTGATACAGGATGCCCACCATGCTAACAGCCTCTTGCCTAGTTATGTTACCAACCTCACTCTCATGCTTTAGAAACTCATGAAAACTGGAACAGAAGAGTGAATCAACAGAGTAGATTAATCGATAGCACATTAATATAGCAAGAGAAATTAATTGTTCTGAATAATAATAGTTTGAAAGTGAAAAGAAATATATTGCCGACCTCCCCATAACAATTTAAACTTTTGGGAAAACTGGTTGTCGCTCATAAAAACCAATACTATTTAAGCCAATGTTCCTGAAATTAGATAACTTTAATAACACAATTGTGGAACAAATATTCCCTAGGTTAACCTGATACTCCACCAATCTGCAGTACCGGTATCTGATGCTTATCGGACATCCCGATACTTCTGACCCAATACAACTCAGTTTGAAGTCCACTTCAAGACCATCTCAGAAATCTCCACCCCCATCCCAAATCCCTACCATATATTCACTGATGCAAAGGCAAGAATGTCTCGTATTTATGTTACATAGACCAAGCAAGGTTCATGTCATGGCAAGACTTAAACATCATGTTGCAATTGATTACCTCTCGAGTGCCTTGTTTTTCCTCAATTCCTTCCGAGAGAAATTCAGATGCCACGCCAGATTGCATGGGTACCAAGGCAAGGGAGTTATAGCATCTTCTCCATGCTCATTACTGACCTTTGCAGTGAGTTTTTTAAATATAAATTAGAAAATATCTAGGATCAAGTAAGGAGAAATTTATAGACGACAGAGAAAAGGCTACCTCACTCTCCAAAGATCGCCTAAATTCATTTTCCAACTTAGAGCAGATATCTTTATAAAACTGGCAACTGAAAAGGAAAGTGGAAATGTAAACCTTCAGCTTACATGGTAAGCACTAGTAAAAGATGAATTATTGTATTCATGCATCAAATACAAAAAAATAAATTTATCCTTTGTGAGAATAGCATGATATTGACTAATGGAATAAACTTTTGCAGTAACCACACTGAAAGGTTAGCTAATGGCACACTTGAAGCTACCCTGAAACTGCATGAGTCTTATAATAAGTGACAATTAATTGGATGGTTTACACGCATTCCTAAGGCAATTCAGAAGTACGGGTTCCTTACTGGACTACCATAAAGCACAGATTGCAAATAAACTATCTAATACAACCCTTGCACATGACTACTTGAATGACAGATTAACCAGATATCCAAGTCATGGAGCAGCCAGCCTTTGATAACCAAAGGCTTTGGGTGCAGAACGAGAAGGAGAGATGGGCGTCACGTCCAAGAGAACATGAACCGTTGATGACAGTGGTCCATGTGGAGTTACTCAAGCCAAGGAATTGGATAACTAAATGAAGACCTCAGTGGCAATTCATGATTCCACTTCAGAGTAACCAGAATTACCAGGCATTGATCCGAAAGGTTGCTGGTAACGGTTTCCGCAGGACGTTCATGAAGGCATCCCACTCCTCCTTGCGGACAATTTGCTGAACCTGCCCAAACAAATATGCAAGTGCGATCACACACACTGACACACCCAGAAGAACAGGATCCTGAAACCATGCCATTTTCTACGCAACACTGTAACTCCGAATACGAAGACTAAACTCCCCTAGTACAAGAGTACATAGTGGCAATCAGTTAAACCGCAGTCCGCAGACCTATGATACAGAAAAAAAATGCTCATATATGAACACAGACACATTTGTCATTACTGCAGCAACAAAAAAGTTCCAATCTCAATAAACAAGCGGTCACCCCAGAGACTGCAGCCTGATTTCACTTCAAATCGCGCCAGCCAATGCGATAGATAGGAAAGAAGCTATGTGAAATCGAAATGGGAACCACACCTTATAGTACTCCTCGAAGGTAGCGTTCTCGAGTACTGGCGGCTGCCGCGAGGGTTTGGCCTCACCGCTGGTGGCGGCGGTGCCGGCAGCGGGAGGGGCAGGAGGATGGGTCCGGGGACTGTGCCTCCAGAGGCTCTCGAGCGCCTGCGCGAACTGGCGGCACGGCGCGCGGCCGCGCCTCCTTTCGCTGCCCCCGACGCATCGCCCCCGCTGGCCGCCGGCGACGACGCGGTGGTGGAGCGAGATGGGGGTCCTCGCGGCTAGCATGCCAGCGTTTCAATTCGTCGCTCGTGGATTGTGATGACCTGGTGGGGTGGGTAGGCTCAGCAGGATTAGGATGTCGTCAACAAGGATAATGTACAGTGTAGTTGCAAAGATGCACAGCTCGTTTTTTTTTTAACCTTGGTTTTGATTTAACAAGTTGTTTGCTGAAAGGAATTGAATGGCATGGCAACCGAGCATCTGATCCTAATTTCAAAATCTGGCATGTTAGGGAACAATATGATGATTCTAAGATTTATATATGATATAAGTATTTACACTTAGGAGGAGGAGCCGTAGCTCAGTTGGCTTGCTCGCTGTGGTTTGAGCGGCCGGTCCTGGTTTCGACTCCTGAAATCAGAGATTTATTCTCCGTTTATAATTTGAGCTGTCTCTGTCTAACTATAGTTGTAGGGTTTTTTTATACCATGTGCTTGTGTGTCCGAACAGATACTTAGAGATGAGAGGCTAAAAAAAAGTATTTACACTTAAGCCATGTTCGCTTCTTTTTTAGTCGGAACAGTGCTTTTTTCTTATAACAAATCAGCCAAAACAGTGCTTTGACTTATTTTTTCAGCGAAACGAACGAGGCCTTAGATGCTTTGTCCTCGAAAACTATAAATCTTCTAGGGTACAAATGCATGAAACCCTCAAGACACACAAGAACAAAAGATGACCCGATCAAAATTTGACTAGTTCAAAACGTAACAACGAGAATATGCTACTAAAAAATAGCCATAGTAGACAGATTTTGTATAAATTTGAATGTCCATTCATGAATCAGAATATACACTGTATTATTTATATACACACACATACAAGACTGCTTCGATCACCCACAACCTGGAAGAGAAACCGGAGGTAATCGGCCTGTTCGCTGGTTGGTTTCTCGGTTGATGAGCCTGTCTGATGTTGGTTTGTTATGAGAGAAAAATACTGTTGATTTACTGATAAGTTCTGGCTAAAACCAACAAACGAACGGGTTGAATATTGAAAAGACAAATGCATAAGTACAAGATTCCTGCTTCGAATGGTCATACTCATACTACCAGTCTTCCATCGCCTGTTCATTCATGTTTCAACTTCAGTAACTACATAAACCTACCGGATAGATTCAGTGTATAGTGTAATTCTCAAGAGGGAAATTTAGAACAGCTAATTTACGAGTAGGATAACTTGCATTTTTTATTTATATATGACACCGGAAATCAAAAGGTTGTCTTGCTTACCGGTACATGACAGAAAAAATTGACACAACAACTAAAACAAAACCGAAGGACTAGTCCTTGTCGGTGAACTTATCACAGTTCACAGACGAATGGAACCCAGGTGGTTTGTGTACAAAGGCGACGAGGCAATCCTCCGCGATGAATTTGGCTGAGCACTGTTCTAACAGAATTATTGTGGAAAAAAAATACTGTTCTAGCTAAAAAAAACCGAACAAGCCGGCTTTTATGACGAGCCAAACGGCACCGATGAATGCCATCTCCAAAGAATGTGGCCGTTCCCCTAATTTTCTGAATTTGGCACTATGCAAAAAGAAGATTCTTCGTCACATCAAACTTGTGGTACATGCATGAAGTACTAAATGTAGACGAAATCAAAAACTAATTGCACAGTTTGATTGTACTTTGCGAGACGAACGTTTTGAGCCTAATTAGTCAATGTTTGGACAATTATTACCAAATATAAATGAAATACTACAGTACGCTACAGTGCAACTGAAAATCCGACGGCATTAGCTTTGGCCAGAACTAAACGAGGCCTGTGAGGCGTTGAGCCTTGGTCACAGTGCGTGTGGTAGCGTAAGCCCAGATCATCAAATGTCACCGTACGTGACCCTTCAATGCACTCTAACATTTTGTCCAGTCATCTCTGATAGAACTAAAAGTATTTATGGGCGTAGATCAGTGGGTAATACTTAACTTAGGTGAGGAGACTTGCTGATAAACCTCATGTCGAGCGTAGTCGTGTCCATGGTGCCGACGACAAGGTAGCAGCGATGTGGAGACGCGGTCCAGTGGCGGCGGCGAAGGCGATGGCGCTTCCCATCGCTTACAGTGCACCCTTCTAGATCAGACTAGGGTTATGACATGGTGGGGCGCTAGCGACTGCGGTGAACCTCGTGACTCGAGCCACAGCCTCCACCTCCTATTTATTGCGCTGCACGACGGAGGTCCATCAGCTAGAAGAACGACTGGGCGCCCCCGATCAGGGCGCGGATCAAGGGCTCAATTGATCGTTATACCAAATTAGTGGAGATCAAACTAACATTATCCCCTTGATCTCGTCTTATGACTTAAACTCAACTTCATTTTTCTTTTTCCCATTCCATCATAGATCAGTGCATAGAGCGTGCCTCATCGTCACGGTCGGTTGCCATTAGATTTAACAGCTACAATGTACCTCTCTGTTTTTGAAACAGATACTCAACTAGGCCCTTAGTATCCAGAAATCATAAGTTTTTCCGTAAACCCATGTCGACTGTGTGTTCTCTAAACGCACTGGGTGGTAAGCTTTTGATAAGCGGATCCGTAAGTACTTACTCGGTATTTATATGCTCAATGCTTTCAAAATGATTCTGGATTTTTTTTCTTTACAACATATAACTTAGTGTCAATGTATTTGGTAGCACACTTGATCTATTGTCTTAGGAGTTAACTTACTTTAAATGATTATTGTTGTTGTCTACCATTGTTAAATCCGGGTATAAATTCCCTTAACCTCCTTTTACCTGTTCCTTAAGCCTTATATCAAGCTATACTACGGTGTGCATCACTGATGACACCACAACTGTTTTTGAGCTTTTCCATAATAATACTCCAACTGCGAGTGTTAGCAACTAGTATGGATTTTACTACACATCTCGCCAAGACTTAACATTTGTACCCTTAACTATTTGAGAGTACTTGTTCTTTCTTACTCAGCATGAAGCCTATGATACTTTATAAAATTGCAAGACATTCTTAACTTTATTTCAGTGATCTATATCTGGAATAAACTTCTGCCAAAATATCTTGAATACATAAACTACGTCAGGGTAAGTTCTTACTTGTACTTATACACTCATCAAGCTTCCAACATCTGAAGCATATGGAACCATGTTCATTCGATCAATCTCATATCGGTTCATGGAACACTTAAAGTTCCCAAATTTATTACTCTTGATTATAGAAGCAGTCGTAGGTTTACTCGCATACATACTTTATTTCTTTAAAATATTTTCTAAGTATGCCTTTGCGATATTCCTAATACCCCATTTTCTTCTATTTCGGTGAATTTCGATTCCTAGAACCAATGACGCTTCACCAAGATCATTCGCATTAAAACTTGAGGATAAAACTTCTTCTCCAATGACAAATTAACATCACTACTAGTGAGTAGAATGTCATCTATTCGTAGGATGTAGAAAATGAATTTTTTCATTCTTGAACTTCGCATAAACGCTATTGTCCTTCTCATTTTCTTTAAAACCCAAATTTTCTCATTGTTTCATCAACTTCAAATACTACTGTCTAGAGACTTACTTTTAACCCATAAATGGGTTTCTACAGGCGGCATCCCATATGTTCTTTTCTTCCACGACAAAACCTTTTAGGTTATGCCATGTAAACGCTTTCATACAAATCCCTGTTGAGGAATGCCATACATCCATCTGATGTATTTCTAAATCATAATGTGCCATGAACACCATTATGATTCTAAAAGAATCCTTGCATGACACCAGAGAGAAAACTCTCATTGTAATCTATTCATTCTCTGCGTAAAGCCTTTTCTTACAAGTTGTGATTTATATCTTTCTACATTCTCTTTGGAGTCACGTTTTGTGATATAGATCCTTTTATAGCCTACTGTTTTGGCACTATCAGAAATTTCTTCTAAGTCCCAAACATCATTGGTATTCATCAAATTTATTTCAACTTTCTTAGCTTCTTGCCATTTAAACGAGTAAACGCTTCTCATGGCATCTTCAAATGAGGTGGGATCACCCTCCATTTGAATTTCTTTACCAACGTAGACTTTATAGTCATCAGAAAAATTGGTTTACTAATTCTTTGAGACCTTGTGGGGCCTCAGCTACTGTCACTTTCATATGGGGCTATTGTTGCTCTTCATTGCCAAGAGGCAATTGATTCTATAGGCTCTTGTATCACAAGATCCTTGTTTACATTATTCATCTTCTTCAAAGAGCCAATAATAGGCGTTGTATACGTCATACAACATCAACATGTATTGAGAAATTCATTGTTTTGAGTTAATGAAGTGGGCACGTAGTCCACTTCTCTTCAAGTCTTAGGTCTCTACATTGCGGCAGAACCGCTCAAAATAACACACCTTCGAAGGCGCTCGTCTTCCACCAGACACTAAGCACCCTAAGAGTGAGATACTTCGAGCAGTTCCGTCGAGCACACCCTAAGGGAGAACTCGAATAATCTACGTTTTCCTCTAGGATCCAATAATGAGAATGAGTTTATAATAATTAGTCCATTTCATACAACCAAATTTCTTAGAAATACATTATTACAGTATCAAGTTCAGAGTGCGGAATTTAAACAGCGGAATTAAAATAAACATCTATCGATAATATATAAGGATCTGTCTGTGTCCACTAGAAGAATCCTTCACACAATAGCTACTTCTAAAGCTACACCAGCAACAGGGGTAAATAAACCCTGAGTACACAATGTACTCGCAAGACTTACCCGACTAGTAGGAATAATTTCTCGACTCTAAAGGATATGATAAGCTTTATGGTTTGCTGGGTTTTCTTTTTATGGAAAGCAATACTAGTAATGAATCCTTATATATGTTTCTTATTAGCAGTCATGATTAGTTCATTATCTAACCATTCTAGGTAAGCACATGTTCTACTTTCAAGCAAGAGTTGAGCAAACAGATCTATTTCACCATCTTTCATCTACCATTTCTTACTACGATGCTAGATTGTAGACAAGTTGTACCAGATTATCCGGTGATTCGTGAATCAATGTGCCCAGCTGGATACCCCAAAACACACGCCCCACTTGTACCCTAGGCACAAGCAGGATCAACCCATCACTCTCCTATCAAGGGGTCTAGGTCCTTATCCAAACTTGGACTCCAAGCCCCTACACCTGAGTCCCAGACTTAGTGTGGTGCTTAGACTTCCACCATCTCCGCCTCCAATTAGTTGATTCGGAAAGAGCCGAAACCCACGACAAAAGAGCAACGAGCCTTCCTTGCTCCCATAAACAAGTATGTACTCAAGATAATAAGTCTGTGACCTAACTAGAATCTAATGCAACGGCCGGTCCTTAATCGATATGGACAGAGAAAACAGTGTAACCAAGTGAAAGCTCTAGTTTGGTTTTAGTGAATTGATGAAACCCTAAGTGCTAACCTAGTTTATCAAAGTGATCATGAGATAGGTAGCACATTCCAAGTAGTGAAGCAAATGAAGATCATGACATGATGATGGTGATACCATGGTGATGATCAAGTGCTTGGACTTGAAAAGAAGAAAGAGAAAAACAAAAGGCTCAAGGCAAAGATATAAGTTGTAGGAGCCATTTTATTTTTGTGATCAAGACACTTAGTGGGTGTGATCAAATTTAGGTTCGATAGCCGTACTATTAAGAGGGGTAAAACTTGTTTTGAAATATGGTTATTAAAGTGCCACTAGATGTTCTAACTCATTGCATTTGCATTTAAGATCTAGTGGAGTGCTAACACCCTTGAAAATGTTTGTGAAAATATGCTAACACATGTGCACAAGGTGATACACTTGGCGGTTGACATATTTGAGCAAGGGTTAGGAACCTCACCAACGCTCTATGCAGAAAAGACAGAGGTCACTATAAATGACCAAACACTGGTCTTGGTAGAACCGGCGCGTCCGGTCAGTGGTAGCAGTGAGCGTGCGGTTTTGGTCTCATGACCGGATGCTGGTGCAAGAAATGACCAGACACTTAGGGCCTGAGTCCGATCAGTATGACATATGATGACGTTGAGTGACCGGACGCTGGGTGTGTTCGGTCGGGCATCATGATTTTTCGCTTCTGGTACCTTACTAGAAACAACCGGACGCTAGTGTTGGAGCGTCCGGTCACTACTTAAATATACTGATGACTGTTGAGATCGGGCGATCAGCGTTTGAAGCCGATGACACATAGCAAGCATCGGATGACCAAACGTTGGGGGTCCTACGTTCGGTCGATATGACCGGAGCGTCCGGTCGCCTCGCGTTCAGTGCAATGAGGAGCCCAATGGCTCTATTTCATGGGGGCTTCTATTTAAGCCCCATGGCTAGCTCAAGCTCACTCCCTTGGCTATTTGCATTGACATAGCAATCTTGTGAGCTTAGCCAAATCCCTCACACTCATCTCCATCATAGATTCAACATCTTTGTAAGATTGTGAGTGAATCCAAGTGCATTGCTTGAGTGTTTGCATCTAGAGGCACTTGGTGTTCATATTTCGCTGTGGGATTCACTTATTACTCTTGGTGGTTGCTGCCACATAGATAGCTTGGAGCAGTGAGGATCATCTAGTGGAGGTTGGTGATTGTCTCCTGCTCCAATCATGGTGATTGTGAGGGGTTCTTGACCTTTTCCCGGCAGAGAGCCAAAAGGTACTCTAGTGAATTGCTCGTGGCTTATGTGAGCCTCATCTTGTGTTGGTTGTGCGGCACCCTATTGAGGGTTTGGCGTGTGATGCCAATTAGCTCATGAACCTCTAAGTGAGTGAATCGCCACAACAAGGACTAGCTTGACAATAAGCAAGTGAACCTCGGTATAAAATTATTATATCATCATTTGATTCTGAGGTGATTGGTCTTCATTGATATTGATTCTTGTGATTGATTGGTTCATTCCTCGATATGGCGGTATAACCATCTTACTCTATCTCTTTACATTACCACAAAGCCATTAGCACACCATTGGGAACAAATGACAACTTGGATAGTGATGCATGTGGAAATATGGTGGATCAAAAATTGTATCGGTCTATGCTTGAAAGCCTATTCTATGTGACCGTATCAAGACCAGATGTCATGATTAGTGTATGCATGTGTGCAAGATTTCAAGCCTCACTAAGAGAAAGTCATTTGAAGGCTACAAAGAGAATATTAAGGTACTTGAAGCATACACAAAATGTTGGTTTGTGGTATCCCAAAGGAGCAAAGTTTGAGCTAGTTGGTTACTCTGACTCGAATTATGTAGGATGCAAGGTTGAAATGAAGAGCACCTCGGGCATATATCAATTGTTGGGAAGATCACTTA
This sequence comes from Miscanthus floridulus, assembly GCF_019320115.1. Lineage (NCBI taxonomy): Eukaryota > Viridiplantae > Streptophyta > Magnoliopsida > Poales > Poaceae > Miscanthus > Miscanthus floridulus. The sequence continues at coordinate 75,447,662 of NC_089587.1, forward strand.
TTTCATGGTCATCAAAGAAGCAAAATAATATTGCATTATCAACCGCCAAAGCCGAATACATATCCGTCGGTAGTTGTTGTGCACAAATACTTTAGATAAAGGCCACTTTGAGTGACTTTGGAATCAAGTTCAAGAAAGTGTCATTGCTATGTGATAATGAGAGTGCAATTAAGTTGACCAACAATCCGGTTCAACATGCAAGAACAAAGCACATTAATGTCTGCCACCGTTTCATAAAAGATCACCAACAAAAATGGAACATTTGTATTGAGAGTGTAGGCACCGAAGATCAACTTACCGATATATTCACCAAGCCATTAGATGAGAAAAGGTTTTGCAAGCTAAGTAATGAGTTGAACATATTGGATTTCTCAAATATGTGTTGATGCACCCCCCCCCCCCACTTATATGACATGCCTATTCTTCAAACAATCCAAAGTAAAAGTTGATTGGCATGTCATACATCCTTGCTAAGGACTTGTTTAGTGTATCTAGACATCTTTCATATTTAATAGGCTCATTCATAAAAATCAAATGAATTTGATGATTGTATGATACCACTATTGCTTCTATGCTTATTTTGGCCTAGTGGTAGCATATGACATGTTGGTGGGCTTCTAAACCTAGTGTTTGATCTAGAAAATGAGCTATAAGTGTTTAACTCAACATGGTACAAGATAAACCTTATTTAGAGGTGTGAAGAAGCTTGTCCTTAGATCAAACCGAATTAAAATGTCTTTGGTAAGTATTCTAGATTGAACCAAATTTGGGAAAATGATTATCACCCCATTGATTGACATTGATAATCTCAACCTATCTATATTTTGAACCTTTGTGGTCATTGATGACAAAGGGAGAGAAAAACAAAGATATTAGTGTACTAAGATAGTGAAAAGACAATAAAGGGGGAGAATTTGACATAGGGGGAGAGATATAAAAAAGAAAGGGGATCAATTAAAATTTTGAGCACACAAGTAGAGGGAGCAAGCTCATGAACTTGTATGGTGCATTTGAATGTGCATTTAATATGTTCGCTTGCATGGCACAAGTTTTAAATTTTAATATCAATGCTTGTGTCGTGTATGCTAGTTGTAGGTTTGAATGATGAAATAAAAAACTAGCATGTATAGGTTATCTAGGGATTTTATTTCCAAGTGGTATCGAGCTAACCATGGTGCTAAGGATGTTGTATTGGCGCACTCCGATTGGTATCACGCTTCAAAGGTCCATCTTTTATACCTTAGCATCATTTGGTAGACATTGTCTCCTATATTTCTAATCTAAGCATATGTGCAAGCTACAATCCAAACTCATATCACATATGTAGGGGGAATAATTGCTACCATTTGGGTTTCATGAAACTTGTCCATATCCTTTTACAAATCGTAAAAATGCTTGGACAAGTAACATCGATTCAATTGAATTTCAATTCATATCTCTGTGTAAGGGTTGTCATCAATTACCAAAAAGGGGGAGATTGAAAGCTCTAGTTTGGTTTTGGTGAATTGATAAAACCCTAAGTGCTAACCTAGTTTATCAAAGTGACCATAAGATAGGTAGCACATTCCAAGTGGTGAAGCAAATAAAGATCATGACATGATGATGGTGATGCTATGGTGATGATCAAGTGCTTGGACTTGAAAAGAAGAAAGAGAAAAACAAAAGGCTCAAGGCAAAGGTATAAGTTGTAGGAACCATTTTATTTTGGTGATCAAGACACTTAGTGGGTGTGATCACATTTAGGTTCAATAGCCGTACTATTAAGAGAGGTGAAACTCGTTTCGAAATACGGTTATCAAAGTGCCACTAGATGCTCTAACTCATTGCATATGCATTTAGGATCTAGTGGAGTGCTAACACCCTCAAAATTTTTTGTGAAAATATGCTAACACTGTGCATAAAGGTGATATGCTTGGTGGTTGGCACATTTGAGCAAGCGTTAGAAACTTTATCGGCGCTCTATATAGAAAAGACGGAGGTTACTGTAAGTGACCGGACGATGGTCTCGGTAGGACCGGCGCGTCCGGTCAGTGGTAGCAGTGAGCGTGCGGTTTCACTCTCATGACCAGATGCTGGCATGAGAAATGACCGGACGCTCAAGGCCTAAGTCCGGTCAGTATGACGTATGATGATGTTGAGTCACCGGATATTGGGTGTGTCTGGTCGAGCATGATCGGACACGTCCGGTCATGATTTTTTGCTTTTGGTACCTTATTGGAAACGACCATACGCTGGTGTTGGAGCGTCTAGTCACTACTTAAATATACTAATGACCATTGAGATCGAGCGATCAACGTTTGAAGCTGGTGACACGTGGCAAGCATCGGGCGACCGAACACTGGGGTCCTGCGTCCGGTCGATTTGACCAGAGTGCCCGGTCGCCCCGCGTTCAGTGCAGTGAGGAGCCTAATGGCTCTATTTCATGGGGGCTTCTATTTAAGTCCCATGGCCGGCTTAAGCTCACTTCCTTAGCTATTTGCATTGACATAGCAACCTTGTGAGTTTAGCCAAAGCCCTTCCACTAATCTCCATCATAGATTCAACATCTTTGTAATATATTGGGAGTGAATCCAAGTGCATTGCTTGAGTGTTTGCATCTAGAGGCACTTGGTGTTCGTGTTTCGCTGCAAGATTTGCTTGTTACTCTTGGTGGTTGCCGCCACCTAGATGGCTTGGAGCAGCGAGGATCATCGAGCGGAGGTTTTGGTGATTGTCTCCTGCTCTAATCATGGTGATTGTGAGGGGTTCTTGACCTTTCCCCGGTGGAGAGCCAAAAGGTACTCTAGTGAATTGCTCGTGGCTTGTGTGATCCTCATCTTGTGTTGGTTGTGCGGCACCCTATTGAGGGTTTAGCGTGTGATGCCAATTAGCTCGTGAACCTCCAAGTGAGTGAATTGCCACAACAAGGACTAGCTTGTCGGCAAGCAAGTGAACCTCGGTATAAAATTATTGTGTCATTATTTGATTCTGAAGTGATTGGTCTTCATTGATATTGATTCTTATGATTGATTGGTTCATTCCTCAATATGACGGTATAACCATCTTACTCTATCTCTTTACATTACCGCAAACTAGTTATCAAGCTCTTTAGTGTAGCTAGTTGTGAGAGCTTGTTAGTTTGGTTAGTGTGTCTCTTTAGTTAGTCTTTGAGAGCACACTAACTTAGTGTAGTGACATACACATTGTGCGGTTAGAAACTATAGAAACTAGAATTATGGTAGGTGGTTTGCATTTTAGTAGGCTAGCGCAATACTTGCTTCACCTCATAATTGTCTAACCAGTTTGTTAAGTGTTGTTGTAGAAATTTTTAATAGGCTATTTACCCTCCTCTAGCTATTAGGATATTTCACCAAGCTATGCCCCATTGGTCGCAAAACACAACCTCTTACACCCACCAATACCCATACCATATGCCTGTCCGATCTCTATTTTCCCACCATTTTATCATAAGAGTGATAATAATCATCACCTATTGTGAGTAACAGCAGGTTACACATGCTACCAAAAATCCTAAGCAAGCAGCTACTCAACCTATGCTAGTAGGACTTATAGGTAGGTATATCTATGCATATAGTTTCTATAAAATACCTATAACGTAAATGCACATCATATATATATATATATATATCCAATGATCATTCAAAATAAGGGTTATGCATCGGGGCTTGTCTTAGGTAGGCAGGGTGTCAGCAAAGTCAACAGCTAATGGCTACAGGGCTCCTTCGTGGACAAAGATCTCCTCCTCATACTCCTCGATTATCTCCGCATACTCTGGCTCGCCCGTGGTCACAAACCCTACCAACTCATTATCTACATGCATGAAATGATGATGCAACACTTAGTAATACGACAACAACAACTCTTAAAATAAGAATACATCTATCAAGCTACTAAGCTAGTTCTAATGACTAAGATGCTAAGTTACCTATTATTTCCACTCAACAGGTTTGAAACCTTCCAAGACTTATCTTAGCAACTAAAGGCATCCTTATTTTTATTATTGATTTAATATATATAGTAAAACAAGGAGTACTTAACTACCCTATTTATCAACCTATTCTAAAACTACAAAAATTATAGTGAGCACATAACAATACAATGAACCTAATATAAAAATTTCATGGTCAAAGCTATTACCAATTTCCCACAAAAATTCCTACAAATATCAATCTAAATAATGCTAAGCTTTTCTAAATAAATTAATGAACCTAACATTCTCACAGATAACTGTAACTAACTACATCAACAGATAGATCACATTTTTATGAACCTAACAAATTTTGTATCACTATTTTTGGACACCTATAAGATTTACTATAATTTTTCAAAGATCAGCTCAAAACTAAATTAGAAAAACATTTGCTAATTTGTTGGAAAAAAGAAAAACCAATCCTTGCATGGCCCATCCGCACGGCCCACATGCACGCGCACGCAGACTCGGCTCACGCGGGATGCGGCCCACGTGCACAAATGCCCTGTGATGAGGGAGCCCGCGCACGCGTCGACCAACTTGCAAAAACACTCCTAAACTCTAGATAAACTAACCTACAGTCTAGATCACTATTCCTAGAGAGAGCAACTATGCAACAAAGCCCTCGGACACACCCTCCTTTACAACGGTGTGGTCCTCAGCCACCCGCACACGCGGCGGCGATGGCATTGGATGGCCACACCGGCCAGTTGAGACCCACGTTGGCTCCACTAATGGGTTGACCCCCATCTACAACCCTAGCGCCTACACTAGCCTAGGTTACAGGAGCGGTGGAGCTCACGGAAGTGGCGGCCACGACGCGTGGCCATGCGCAACAGTGGCGCGACCATGCCAGCCACCCTAAGCCACCACAGGGTGAACTAGCTAGCATAAAGCATCACTATCGTACCTTGGTTGAGGCTATGGTGATGTTTAGGCTGGAGGTTCCCCGAACAGGGCTAGCCACGTGCAGGTGATGGGATACGGCGACGCTCCGAGATGGCGCGGCCACGTCCGTGGCTACGGTGAGGCAGAGAGGTACCAGTGAGGTGTGTAGGGTGAAGTGGAGGTGGAGGCAGAGCTAGTGGGGAAGATGGATTGATGAGGGGTGGTACGACGGGTGGCTGCCCTCGGCCACGGCCGGTTCCAGCCTTAATTGCACAGCGGAGGGGAAACTTCCAAATTGGAGTTCGTCATGGCTCAATTCAAAGCGATGTGGGTACGGTTGGCACGCAGACATCCATACACATTCACGGGCACGCAAAATTGAAGGCAAGCTCCTGCACCTAGGCATACCGTGGCCACGATGCGACGGCAGAAATAGAGGCGGTCGGGCGCACAGAGGCGGGCAAGGGAGAAACAAAGGACATGAGGCGGTGAGGACATGGTGGGTAGTTAGCGAGTGCACATTGGCACGATGTGGCTGGCGCAACCAGTGCGGCCCATGACCAGCGCAAGCCGACAGCACACGCACAAGGTCGGCATGGCCCACGCGTCACAGTGCCATAAATGGCATGGCGACGGCGGTCTGGCCCCGCACGCACAGCGCCTAGGTGGACCAGAGATGCAGTGTGGTGCAGCGATAGGCGAGAGCAGGATGGTGACACGATGGCAGCAGCAGCGAGTGGTGGGGTAGTGAGTCAGCGTGCAGCGCGGTGACGAGATGGCAACGACGCAGAGGCATAGGCGAACACGATGGCATCGTGTTGCGGCATGGCACTAAGGCGGGGCAGCTGCGCGATAGGGCTGTTGGCCGCAATGGCTAGCCGAGAGTGGCCAGGCATGCGTGCGCGTGGCCGACGCATCAACGCCGTGGCATAGGGGCGCGGTGACCGTGCCTACGTGAGGAAACTGACCGAGGCCGTGCCATGCACGCTTTTTAAAGCGTCCAAATCAACTAATCGGTTGGTCAGACACCCAAACCATCTTTGCTGTACCTAAGAGGGTATATTAGGCTACTAAAACAAGTCATAATACAACACCACTCCTTAACCCAATTTCTCTACAAAAATTATCAAACATAGCTTTGGCCATGTTCGCTTCGCTGAAAAAACAAGCCAAAACATTGTTCTGGCTGATTTGATATGAGAGAAAAACATTGTTCCAACTAAAAAAATAAGCTAAAAGACGGATTATAAGAGAAGCAAACAAGGCCTTTGTCAATCTGTTTTTAGACTTGAGAAATTGACTGTCTTGTGTTGGATTTGCTTCAAATTCAATTTCCAAGCTATTAGAAATGTTAGCTAATAATATCATTTTTTGACCGCAGGTATTTCATCGTCATCTATAAAGTTTGTACTCCAAACTTTATTCAAATATCACATACATGTTCTATAGCATTTTTGCTTAATAAAAATTGGTTTTAAACCCTAAGTAATATAACATGACTATAGAATTAACTTTTATTTCACACTTTTGTTGATCGTTTTGAGTTACGGAAATTAATCTACACACTTTATTACATGCATTAACACATAAACATGATGCTCATGACATGTTTTAGAAAATGATTTATCATGTAACACCGAGGGTGTTACATACATACCTCTACATACCATGCTCCTCTAGATCTTCTCATCTTTTCTAAAGATAGTGTATCTTCAAATATCTTATTTTGGGTTAATCTATTAAAACCTCATATGACGCTTTAAGCACCACCTTAACATCTTTGAGGTTGACTACGCTATCTTCCTATCAGAACTTTAAAAGGTCTAGGAGGTCCAGGAATTTAGCTATTTCTCTGCTTAGGGGTATAATTGTTGTGACCATTGTACTCCTCCAACGATTTTATCTTAATTAATCTTTATCTCATTCTTAATGAAGAGTATCTTTCTTAATTGATCTTTATCTCACTCTTAATGAAGAGTATTTTTCTTAATTGATCTTAATATTCTCCTCTTCGAAATATGACATGAACTTTACTGCCATAATTTTGAGAACTATTCAGAAAGCTTGTGAACAAGGAGACACTTATAACTTACTTCGTTCACATGATTATGTCATGTAAACAAAGTTATTTCTTGATCCATTTAGGAGTACACTTTCCTTATTTCACTTCAAGAACTCAACGAGGTCTTTCATCAGCAGTACTTTTGCAAGTCACGCTTACATCTTTTCTTACCTTTTGGTTAGTATTGACCATGATGATGCGTTTCTATTGTGCCACGGTCAATACTAGGATAGCAAAAGAGCTACCCAAACTTCTCTCGCTATGCGGGATACGAAACATGTGAATCACCACAAAACTTTTCCCACCATGCAAGATTGACTAGCATAAGTAATATGCCAAACTTCTTTCCATGCGGGATAAATCTATATACAAACATACATGCTTAATCCAACGTTGGTCAAATTAGACATGCATGTTACTTAATGCAACTCTTATCATAAAACATTCACTTATACTTCATTTTCCAATTAAATCTTCCTATTAGTTCCAATTTAATCAGAAAATTAATAAACTAACAAAAAACAGTCCTGAACTGGCTTGACTCAAGCCTTTTCATTCACATAGCCCAGCATTGCAGCCTGTCGGCATGCAGTCGAGTGATTTCATCGGTTAAATAAACAAGGTGCTTCTGCATCAATTCTATATCACCATTGGGCAGAAAATAGAATTAATGCATAAAACTCATAAATCAACTTGAAATACATATAACTACTCTTTAAAAGTAAATTCTTCTGTTGGTTTGAATTTAATTAGAACATTCTTAAGTCATTTCTTACATCACTTTATTGTAGTAGTAGATTATTACCTCAATTGATTATAATAGTGAAATATAACAATGTTATCATAGTTACAGAGGAAGCAAATATTAATTTAATGACATGGTGGAGTATTAACATAGTGGATATTTTTATATAAGAGATGCTATTAGATTTTACATCTTTTTCTATAAAAACCTTTACTGAGGGTTATAAATAAACACTATGGTCATAGCGTGAAAGGAATCCTCTCTGAGCCTACTAGGAGCTTTTCACACACAAGAGTCAACTCTATGTATCCTCCGATCACCTGCAATAGGGGAAATAAAACCCTGAGTACTCGATGGTACTCATCAAGACTTACCCGACATGAGGAAAATAAAAGACTACAAGAATATGCGAGGCTTATTTGGCTTGTGGGTTATTGCATCTACGACTAAACGTGCGTTCTTATATTTAATTTTATTAGCACTCATCAATAGTTCATTAACTAACCATTCTATATAGGCACCTATGCTCTTTCAAGCAGGTGGTGAGCAATCAGAACTATTTTACCATCTTTCATATTCCAGTTCTTACTACGGTGCTAGACCATAGCCAAGTCGGTACCGTCTCTCAGAAACGGCGATTCATGAATCAATGTATCCTAACTGGGTACCCCGAAACACATGCCCTGTTTATACCCTAGGCATAAATAAGACCAATCCATTCCACTCCTATCACAAGGTCTAGATCCCCGTCCAAAGTTAGACTCTAAGCCCCCACACTTGAGACCTGGTCTTATTATGGTGCTTAGACCTTCACCTTTCCCCTCTTCCAATCAGTCGGTCCGGGAATAGACAAAACCCATGATAAGAGCATAACGAGCCTTCCCGCTCCTATAAGCAAGTATGTGCTTAGAATAATAAGTCTGTGAACTGACTACTATCCACAGCAACAGACGGTCCTCAATCGACACATGCGGAACAAGTGCAATCCGAGCCTCGCTCAAATGCCTAACCAAGTCCAACTCCAAAGTACCATTCCACCGGTCTCCAATTATCATTCATATATATTTCATGTGACAGTAATATAATAACAACAATAATATCTTTTCTATCTCTCGTGAGTGATAGGTAATCACTTGACTTCTACCAGATCCTATAGCATAGCAATTTACACGATCCTCACATACTAGTAGGACTCATAGGATAAGTGTATATATATATGTACAAGTGGGTTTCATTCAACTGCTCAAAACTTAATGCACAAGTATAAAATAAAGTGCAGAATATTAGAGGTTATGCACCAGGGCTTGCCTAGGCAAGATATAACTAAGGATTAGCATTCCATCGGGCGACATGATCATTAAGGCACCATCTTTTCTGCTACTTCAGTCGACTCCATGATCCATCGTTGTTCCTATTATGATATACGTGGATGCAACGTATAAACGCAATTAATCAACGGTAACCGCAACTCTTAAAAATACGATTACACTCTACAAGCTAACGAGCTAGCTTTAATGACTAACGTACTAGTATACGTATCCACGTCGTCAAGTAAGGCTTCGCCTCCAGAAAAATATTCTAGTTTTAAAATCCCTAGGTATTTTGGTATTTTATTGATTAAACATATATTTTCGAACTCAGGCTCATTTAGCTACCTTAGCAAACTAATTATTATGGAGCTATAAAAATTATAGTGAGCACCTAATAATGTGAGGAATTTACTGGGAAAGTTTCAGAGCCAATACTATTACCAATTTATCACAAAAATTCCTACAAGTTTATATCTTACAGTATTAAGCATCTCAAATTAATTAGATAACTCTCAAAAATATTATAAAACTATGTGAACAAAATATACTAGCAGATAGATCATGATTTTAGAAACTTAACAAAATTAATTTCATAATTTTTAGCCAACTACACAAATTTATTTTGGATTTACAATTTTGCCTTAGAAACTAATTTAGAAAATGCTTAGAAAAAGATAAAAGGGTCGGCGGTAATCAATTCGGCCTGGCAACCCAGTGGCCCAGCGCCGGCGTGATTGCCGCGCGTGTCGCGATGGCCCAACACGGCCCAAGGTCAGGAGGCCCGTGTGCAACAACGGCTTTGCAGAAAAGCCCACATGCTTTTAGATAATAACATGACTACTATGTGTACTATTCCTACCATAAGTAATCTTGCAACTAAACCCTCGAATGTTTTCACCTTTACCACGGGGAGGGTCTAGGGATCCCTACGCGACTGTTCCAGTGAGCCTACGCCCTCACAGAAAGGTAGAGATGGTGGAGAAGCATCAGCAGCTCACCGTGGTGTACGCCCTACTGACGGTTGAAGCAGGGGAGCGCTACGATGGTCTGACCACGTGCGAGCCACCGGGACGGTGGTGCGCTGAGATGGACACCCATGCGTCACCATGTCACTGACGAGTTCCCTAGCCAAAATAGCATGAGCACCGGATGGAGGGAGTCAAGGTGAGTTTAGGGTTACGAGCAATTGAACTACTATTAACCCTACGGGCCTTACCCCCAAACCTATGGCTTGACGGCGCGCATGATCGACGGCGAGCAAAATCCAAAATTGGTCATGGCCAGGCCACCACTGGACTCGATGAGAGTGGGGCATCTAGCTAACTTCCTCTGCTTCTCACTGACGCAAGGAATTGAGCTGGGAAGCTTTGAGTTGGTGATTATGAAGGGAAGAGGGCGGCGCATCGCCCCTGCTACATCCCACGACACGGCCCCATCAGAGGTGACCCAACCATGACCCTACAGGGTACGACAATGTGAGGACATGGCCGCACGAGCGAGGGCAGGTGGCGTGTCAGGTAGTGCTAGACGGAGCCAAGAGGTGTGTCAGCGCGCGGAGCACTTGAATGCGGTAGCTGGGCCTAAGCGGCTCACCGGCGTTGGCTAGCGGGACAGGGCGAAGCAGGGAGGCGTCACCATCACCATGAAGTTGTGGTTGACTAACCTAGACACGGCGAGTGGCCACACAGACTCGCGATAGGTGAATCACAGGGCAGGGCGATTGCCACATAGCTATGGCGACAACGGCCCTGGCCTCGGCCCGACCCCGTAGATGGATCAACGGTCAAAATGGCACGCGCGCACACAGCGACAGCGGGGGCACGCGACAATAGCATTGCGAAGACGCCTCGCCACACGACCGCACAACAGCTACACCGGCGTAGCGCAGTGGCAGCCCTCCGGCACGGCGCAGCGGTGCACGCAGCAGCGAGGTGGGGCAGCAGCGCGACGACCATCAGCTGCACGGCGATGACAGCGGCCCGCTGGGCCGGCCATGGCCAACCCATGGCAATACAGGCCGACCGGGCATCGGCACCGCGACACGTGGAACGCGGCCAGCCACGCGAGCGGCCATGCGAGGTGACCATGTGCACGAATTTTAAAGCAAAGTAGAGGATGCCGATCGTCTCAACCGAAGTTCAACCAATCCTACTAAAACCTAAAGTCGACCCTACCAGCTAGCTAGCGGAGCAATCTTCATGACCCGAGAGCAACTAGAGAGGAAGATACAAGGATGCCAACTTAGGTTCGTCGCTGGAGTGCCGGTTCACGAACAGAGCGCCAACAACATGGTTTACAGCGCGTCCCAACGAAGTTTGGGCAATTTTTACGAGAGCAACGTGACATCCAACACAACTTCGACCTATGCCATACTCAAGCACTCACTTTGATGCAATCAACAATACCAAAACATACAGCTTGTGTTTAAACATTTTTGTTAGAAATTAAATGTCAAAATAGCATTGTCTTACTACTTTTCCATACTTAGAAAAGTTAAGGATTTCGGTTGGAGCTAAGTAACCATTAACTCTTTTGTCGCAATTTTTAATTGGTCTAAACCTTGTTAACTTCGACCAACAAATACTTCATGCAATAGTCCATACCTTATACTAACCTATAGGAGCAAAATATTTAAGCACCATTTAACTATTTCACTCAATATAATTCACCAAAAATGATATTTTAACAATAGTTCAAGTGTTTGCCGACTTAACGAAAAGAGCTTATCATAACGTCAAATTTGATTTTTGAGCTCCCAAGAGCACTAGTTAACACTATTTATTTTGATTTTTCTCAACCACAAAAGTGAGTCACATAGGATTCACTTATCATTTCACGTGCGTTATAAATTTTTAAAACCCGAAAACTTGTTGGGCTAATTCCTCTCGGACCTAAATTTCGGTGCTAAGCGAGCTCGTAACTCCAGGTGTTACACTATCTGGCCGGCCCCATGGACGGCGCGTATCAGGTGTGGAAGTTTCACCCTCATGTTTTCAGGTCCCATTCTTGTGATGATGGTTATTCTCCCAACCCTGTTTTCGGGATTCAATATATCAATCAACCGCACAAGTTCTGCTGGGTCCATCTTGTCACTAACCTGTATTACAATGGATGAGGAGAAATTTCTCAGAGAATGCCTAAACCTTGAGCTTTTCAATTTTCAAATGCAGAGGTCAAACAAGAGTTGCTAGATGTTGAGTATAATATTTACCTTGATACCAAGAGGGTTGGCAATGCCTCGAAGGAACTCCACATGAGCACCATCAAGCTGGCGAGTGCGCTCACCGACCCATAGGAAGTGGGCAGAGCAGTCATAATAGAGGCCACTGGTGGAGTCTTCGCGTGTGAGTGCTTGCTCATAAGGCAGAAGAAGGCACTCATGTGACGTCCAGAATTCTGTTGTTGTCATTATAGGGTGATCTAAAGTGAGTCCAGCAGCTGACATGAACCCCAAAGCTTCGTCAACTCGGTGAGCCAATTCCATGTATCTATTCACCACTTCCCTCATGTAAACCATGAATTGGCACAATTGAATAGCTCTTGAGTGTTATTAAGTGTGTTGCAGTCACTTCGTGCGAATCAGGATTCCTCTAGATTCAGAATAAAAAAGAACATTTCCATTTTTTGGGTAAACAAATAGCTAATCACTAAGACCATCAAGTGAACTTAAAATGCACACATCTTAGCATGAATTTCAATATTATTAAAGAAATAAGTGCATCAATCAATCGGCATGGCATGAAGGTTAATCATCATTGATTCAAGATAACCCACCTATCCCCTTGTTCACTATGCTCTGTGAAATCAAGGTTCCATTGCGTTACCCTCTGCATTGCAGCATAACCTCCAGTTGCGAACGCCCGCAGCAGATTCATCGTTGCTGCAGACTGTGAGTAGGCACTTATCATGCAGTGTGGATCTGGCAATCTTGACTTCTCATCGAATGCATCCCCATTGATATTGTCCCCTCTATAGCTTGGCAACTTCACTCCATCCCGCTCCTCAAAACCATCTGATCTTGGCTTTGCAAACTGACCTGCCATTCTTCCCACCTAAACATCCATATGCATATTATTACAGTATATACAAAGTTATCTTGACGTGTGTTTAGTTCGGTGAATTTAGGAATTAGAGCTACTGTAACACTTTTATTTTTATTTGGCAATTAGTATTCAATTATGGACTAATTAGGCTTAAAACGTTTGTCTCGTAATTTTCAACCAAACTGTGCAATTAGTTTTTTTTCGTCTACATTTAATGCTCCATGTACGTATCGCAAGATTTGATGTAATAGGTACTGTAACACCTTTTGAGAATTTAGGGTTGAAACTAAACACGCGCTTGACCATCTGAGCGTGCGCGGTATGCCTACGACACGCGGCACGCGGCACAAATGCCAGTCATCACGGATAACGAAAGCTTTTTTGCGTACTTGGTGTCGTGGCATGTGGTCCAATCAAGAGAAGATTGTGTATCTGAATCCTCATCTAGTCATCTGCTCCAACTGGAGCAGTAGTAGAGTAGTGGTAGTAGGAAATGATATAAAGTACGTTGATGATCTATAGTCACAATATACACATTTTGAAGGGGTAATTTTGATCATATACTTGTTGCTTGAGATTTTGGTAACAACATCCAAGACATGGCTATGGGTCATAATCACCATCCCCGTATGTGGAAAAAATATAGGATCTTGTGACCAGTAAGTGCAATGTGCACCTCGTAGCTACGAAGCTCTACATGAATCGAGGCACTAAGAAAAAATGTTATATACTTGTTTTGTTCTAAAATATTGTGTGCACAGAACCATGTAGTAACATCTATTGCGTTGGTAGACTCTTTTGCATTATTCTAGCTTTTTATCATAGTTCCTGTTATTTTAGCACCATGAATCACCTTTTTTGTTGTTGTTTGCATAGTTGATGCAACTGTGAAATGGAATTGAGAACTTACGATCATACGATGCGGATTGATTGTGGAATGTTTGTAACCATGACCTTATTTCAATTGTTATAATGAGATGTAAACAAGTTACGAAAACATACCTATGTTGAATCTTTCTACCATAAATACCTTTTTGTCAAGTAGCATACAAAAGTGAAACCCTTTAAGAAATTTTACATACAACCTTAATTATCTTCTTTTCTCCAACGATAGCAATGAAGAAAAATGCCATGAAGCCCATGGGTATTTGTGCGAGTGCCTTTTCAACCTTGGTACAACCTTGATTAACTATCCTCTTAAACTATCTCACAAGGGGCACCATGTCCCTCTCTTTTTCTTTTATGCAGTGGATGTTTTATTCACATACATCTTTCTCACTACTATCAGCCAACTTAGACAATTTACTTTAAATTTTACCTCACTCACCTATCCACACCACGAGTCGGCCAATTTCAACCATGGACAATAAAGTGTTTCTATTGTTTGCTTCCACACAATGACACAATCATCAAAGTTAGATATATGGAACCAAAACTTCCAAGTGTAACTCGTTAAAATCCATTTAGGAATTCGGTAGACAACTATAAAATTTGATCTACAATTCAGTATAAAAATATTAGCAACATAATTAAGTCTTGAAATCAGCAACTAAGTTCAATCTTGCATAACCACAGTACAATTCTACACATAAAGTGAACAATGCATCAACAATCAGTCTATTATCACTCCAACTAAAACACAATCACCCATCAATTTAACTAAGTCACAACTAAATCTATCTACACATAGATGTCTAATCATCTACTGTCACCTATGGGCTAGGGTTTGCATATCCTGAAGAGTTGTCGAGTTGGACGCATGGGATACGATCTGTGTCGGGATTTTGTAGTGAATATTCCACTCTCGTCACTAGTTTGCCACTAAGCCTCAATATGAAAAGGAAAATAAAAGGCGGGTAAAGGGTCCTCTATCCTTGCCTCTTCGATTTTGGTAGGTAGCGGATGACAAGTGTCGGTGTTCCGAGTTACCACCGATGAGTAAATTTGTATTATTACACGTCTGGCTCGGATGGTGTGCTTAGAGGACATAAGGTTTATATTGGTTCGGACAGAAAGTCCCTACGTCCAGTTCATCGCTGCTGCTCATGTTACTAGCACTAAAAGTTTGTAGTAGGGGTTACAAACGGGTGAGAGAGGGATATGTCCCAAGTCTCTAGTGAAAGGAGTGAATGGGTGCTGAGAGCTCGGTCGCTACTTAGCCATGTGCTTGTGTGTATCTGGATCGGATCTCAATGGGTCGATCGGGTCTATCCCGCTTGAATCGCCTCCCCTTCATGGGACGCCCTACTTTTTCTTTTATAGGCCAAGGGAAAGTATGGGTTACAGCGGAGGAAAAGGGGAAGAAAGAGAGAGAGGAAGGCTTCCAGGATCACCGGGTCCTTCTTCTCCTTCACGCGGGTCCCGCCGACCCTATAGATGTCAACAGGGATGGTGAAGGGTCGAGATGGAGGACTAGAGGGAGGATGAATAGTCTTTTCTAAAATTAATCGCGTTGGCTAACCGAAACAAGTGCGGAATTATAACTATCGGTCTAGCCAAGACTACACCCCTCTATCTATGTTCTCTAGCACCTTCCAAAGATACTAATCAAGCAACAAAGGTGCTGGGCTAGCTAGAGCTCACCTAACCAATGCTAGGAGCAAAGTCACACTAACCTCTGCCTCTAGTACTTTAAGCAACAAGGGAGCTCCTACACATGCTAGTAAGCAAAAGCACAAAGTCAACCAAGCTCACTAGCAATGCTCAATAACAAGGCAACCAATGCCAAATTAGAGAGCGCAAATACTTAGCTACACAAACTAAGCAATGTGACTAATAAGGTTACACAAACCAAATTAGCCACGCACGGGAGCTACTTCTATGCTACACAAGCAAGAAGGTAACTAGTAAGCTATACAAGCTAACTAATTTCAAGAGCAACAACACAAGCTTAATGTATATGAAAATAATCGCAAGCTTGTATAACAGGGATGCAAACCAATGGGAAGAACAAGGTTGACATGATGATTTTTCTCTCGAGGTTCACGTGTTTGCCAACACGCTAGTCCCTGTTGTGTCGATCGCTCACTTAGTGGTTCAGCGGCTAATTGGCATCACCCGCCAAGCCCGCACGTCGGGCGCCGCAAGAACCTACCCTGAAGGTGAGGGTAGCTCAATGACACGCTTTACTAAAGTTGCTCTTCGCAACTCCCATGGGGCGAGCACAATGCCCCTCACAAGCTCTTCTCTGGAGCTCCGCACAAACTTCTTGTGGGCTTCGACGGAGACCACCACCAAGCCATCTAGGAGGTGGCAACCTCCAAGAGTAACAAGCACCACCGGCTTGCAACTCGATCACCTAGAGCCACTCGATGCAACCTCATGATGCAATCGTACTAGAATCGCTCACTCACACAATCGGATGATCACTATCAAGTGTGTGTGAGATGGAGGGCTCCCAAGCACTCTTAAGCATGGACACAAAGTCCCCCAAGGTGCTCAGCTTCCGGCCCAAGGCCGACCATGGCTTCTATTTATAACCCCACGAACAAATAGAGTCGTTACTCCTTCACTAGGCGTTTTTCGGGCCGATCGGACGCAGCACCGGACGTAGCATTGGACGCAGCACCGGACGCACCGATCGTGCATACTGGACGTGTCCGATCGCTATACCGGACGTGTCTGGTAGCTGCCTGACCACCATGTGTCCGACCGTTGCCTCCAATGGCTCTCTAACACATCAACTGGACGCTCAGCACGAAACGACCGGATGCTCACCTGCTACGTCCGGTTGAGTCCAGTAAACCACCACGGCCGACCGGACACGGCTATTAAGAATCGACCGGACACTGAGCCTTAGCGTCTGGTCGAGTCCAGTAAGCATCCTCTGTCGACCAGACACGTCCGGTCACACCGGACCAGACGCTGCCAGCGTTCGATCGACTGCTTAGCCAAACTCCACCTTTTCTGCTTCACACCGGACGCGTCCGGTGTGGCAACCGGACACGTCCGGTCGCTGAGTACGCCGCCAAATACCAGACGTGTCCGGTCACCATACCGAACGCGTCCGGTCACTCTGTAACCAACACGACTCACTTGTTTTCATCACTAACTTCTTCTCCTTCGTAAATGTACCAACACCACCAAGTGTACACCACCATGTGTATGTGTGTTAGCATTTTCACAATCATTTTTCAAAGGATTAGCCACTCAACTTGCCACGCCACTCAAACCTAGCGACGATGCAAAGTTAGATCACTCGAGTGGCACTAGATGACCGATATGCAAACAAGTTTGCCCCTCTTGACAGTATGGCCATCTATCCTAAACCTGGTCATAAACTTCTCTACACACCTATGATAGGTGAAATGAAATGCCCTAGGTTATACCTTTGCCTTGCGCATTCCATTCCATCTCCTCCAATGTTGATGCAACACATGCACCAACATGATCAACAATGATATGATCCACTTCATATCATCACGTGATCATATTGGTTCATCAATCTTGACTTTACTTGCTCTTCACTGTTGCCATCATCCATCGGCGCCAAGTCTTGCTCAAGCTTCACCGCCACGCGGTCCATCACTCCAAAGCCTTTGACTTGCCCTTCACGCTTACAACCGGTCCATCAAGCCAAGTCTTGTCTTGATCTTCTCCACCTTGATCACATGACTCAATGTCATGTCTCATGTGCATTTAAGCTCCTTCATCATCACATGTGTGAGCTTTGCAACATCTCCAAGCCATTTTCTCCTTCATGGCATATGTTGCTCACACACATGTACCTATAGACTAATCACCTGTGTATCTCATATAAACACAATTAGTCCACCTAAGTTGTCACTCCATTACCAAAACCAAACAAGGACCTTTCAGATGGCTCCATATTGTGGCCCTGTCCGTCACTGGCGCCATGCGTAGGCGTCATCTACCGATTATGGTGCTCCATTCTGTCCTAGCAGACGTTGTGGTGAGCTGATGCACCTGTCAGCATTCGTACAAGGGTTAGGCAGAACAGCACCAGCATGCCCGACATTGTTCTTGATGTGAATCCTCAGGTATGGCCCATCATGGCCATGGGTTATGTCGGGGCATGCTAGTCTCTTCCTTGGTGTTAGAGTTTTGACCTAGGCCCATACGCTTGGACCTGGAGTGGTTGGTGGTGGTATGGGTCTTTGTCGGGTGAGACGAAGCCCACACCCAAGGGGTCTGGCGAGGTAGGAGCCCATGGTCTTGGGGTCAGATGAGGCAAAGCACAAACCCAAGGGTCAGGCTAGGTAGAGAACGCAGCCTCAGAGTCAGGCGAGGCGGAGATCATGGCCTCAGGGTCGGGTGAGGCAGAGCCCGCCCCTAGAGGTCAGCGCGAGGCGAAAATTGCAGGCTCAGGGTCAGGCGAGGCAGAGCCCGGCCCTAGAGGTCGGGTGAGACAGAGATCGTGGCCTCAGGGTAGGGTGAGGCAAAGCCCATCCCAAGAGGTCGAGCGAGGAGGAGATCATGGCCTCAGGGTTGGGTGAGGCGGAGCCCGGCCCTAGAGGTCGGGTGAGATGGAGATCACGACCTCAGGGTCGGGCGAGGCGGAGATTGTGGCCTCGGGGTTAGGCGAGGTGGAGCTCACCCTTGGATGTCAGGAGAGGCAGAGCACATGCACCTAGGGGTTAGTTGGAGCTATAGGTGTGCTCTTGACTGCTCGGTTGAATCAATGTTGATGACCATTAACTCCTCCTCTTCGGGTACCCTAGTATTGGTCCCTGACAGTAGCCTCCAAGCCTGTGGAGGAGTAGACTACTCCTTTAGAGGCTTTTCTAAATGAGGGACTCTAAGGGCCTTGGCCTTTTCTTATCGCCCACGGCGTGTCCTAGGGACGGTGATTCCCTTTCATCATGATCGGGCCTCTCAGGGGTATAGCCATGAGATTTGGTGGGTCAGAAAAGGTCTTTCCTGATTTTGACCCCTACGTGGGTCTATCATTCTGTGACCATGTGTTTAGTCTCCTTACGAGTCCAACTTTCCTTGATCCCCCACACGTAGCAGGGGTTCGGTCGAGGGTTGGCTCGTCTTCATTATCGTCTTCCCTCAAGCATTTTTTTTGATAAAAACGGAGGGGCTAAGCCGTGCCATGATTTTCCTCTATGGATGAGCCATGGTGCTCGGTGAGTTGTTAACAGGCTAGTTCAAGTGGGCCCCCCAACATTGAAAGGTCCTTGTGTGGTTTTGGTAATTGAGTGACAACCTAGGTGGACTAATTGTGTTTATGTGAGATACACAGGTGATTAGTCCATAGGTACATGTGTGTAAGCAACATATGCCATGAAGGTGGAAATGGCTCGGAGATGTTGCAAAGCTCACACATGTGATGATGAAGGAGCTCATTGCACATGAGACATGACATTGAGCCATGTGATCAAGGTGGAAAAGAATAAGACATGACTTGGCTTTATGGACCAGTTGTAAGTGTGAAGGACAAGTAGGAGGCTTTGGAGCGATGGATCGCGTGGCGGTGAAGCTTGAGCAAGAATTGGCATCGATGGATGAAGGCAACGGTGAAAAGCAAGTGAAGTCAAGATCGATGAACCAATAAGATCATGTGATGATATAAAGTGGATCATATCATTGTTGGTCGTGTTGGTGCATGTGTTGCATCGACATTAGAGAAGATGGAATGGAATACGAAAGGTAAAGGTATAACCTAGGGCATTTCATTTCACCGGTCATAGGTGTGTAGAGAAATTGATGACCAGGTTTAGGATAAATGGCTATACTATCAAGAGGGACAAACTTGTTTGCATATCGGTCATCTAGTGCCACTCGAGTGATCTAACTTTGCATCATCGCTAGGATCGAGTGGCATGGCAAGTTGAGTGGATAATCCTTTGAAAAATGATTATGAAAATGCTAACACACATACACATGGTGGTGTTGGCACATTTACAAAGGAGAAGAAGTTAGAGTTGAAACAGATCAACTCGGTGAAGAAATAGAGACGAAAGGAGGTCACTGTGAGTGACCGGACGTTGGCCTCGGTAGGACCGGCGTGTCCGGTCAGTGGTAGCAGTGAACATGCGGTCTTGGTCGTGTGACCAGATGCTCAGGGTCTGCATCCGGTCAATGCTGACGTACGCTGATGTGGTGGCGTGAGGAACAACAGTGATGTGTGGCATTCGGAGAATGACCGGACGCTGATGCTATGTCCGATCGTGACCGATCAGACACGTTTGGTCACAAAATAGAGGCTCGAAGAGCTCTCTAGAAATGACTGGACTCTGGTGTAGGGTCGAGATGGCGACTAGAGGGGGTGTGAATAGTCATTTCTAAAACTTAATTGTGTCAGCTAACCAAAACAAGTGTGGAATTAAAACTATTGTTCTAGCCAAGACTACACCCCTCTATCTATGTTCTTTAGCATCTTGTAAAGATCCTAATTAAGCAACAAAGGTGTCGGGCTAATTAGAGCTCACCTAACCAATTCTAGGAGTAAGGTCACACAAACCTATGCCACTAGTATTTTAAGCAATGAGAGAGCTCCAACACATGCTAGTAAGCAAAAAACCAATGCCAAATGAGAGAGCGCAAATACTTAGCTACACAAACTAAGCAAAGTGACTAATAAGGTTACACAAACCAAATTAGCCACGCAAGGGAGCTACTTCTATGCTACACAAGCAAGAAGGTAACTAGTGAGCTACACAAGCTAACTAATTACAAGAGAAACTACACAAGCACAATGTATATAAAAGTAATCACAAGCTTGTGTAAGGGGATTGCAAACCAACGGAAAGAACAAGGTTGACACGACGATTTCTCCCAAGGTTCACATGCTCAACCGAACTCCGCCTTTTCTGCTTCACACCGAACACGTCTGGTGTGGCGACCAGACACGTCCGGTCGCTGAGTACGCCGCCAAATACCGGACGTGTCCGGTCACCATACCGGACGCGTTCGGTCACTTTGTAACCGACGCGACTCACTCGTTTTCATCACCAACTTCTTCTCCTTTGTAAATGTGCCAACACCACCAAGTGTACACCACCATGTGTATGTATGTTAGCATTTTCACAATCATTTTTCAAAGGATTAGCCACTCAACTTGCCACGCCACTCGAACCTAGCGATGATGCAAAGTTAGATCACTCGAGTGGCACTAGATGACCGATATGCAAACAAGTTTGCCCCTCTTGATAGTACGGCCATCTATCCTAAACCTGGTCATAAACTTCTCTACACACCTTTGACCAGTGAAATGAAATGCCCTAGGTAATACCTTTGCCTTGCGCATTCCATTCCATCTCCTCCAATGTTGATGCAACACATGCACCAACATGATCAACAATGATATGATCCACTTCATATCATCACATGATTATATTGGTTCATCGATCTTGACTTTACTTGCTCTTCACCGTTGCCATCGTCCATTGGCACCAAGTCTTGCTCAAGCTTCATCGCCATGCGGTCCATCACTCCAAAGCCTTTGACTTGCCCTTCACGCTTGCAACCGGTCCATCAAGCCAAGTCTTATCTTGATCTTCTCCACCTTGATCACATGACTCAATGTCATGTCTCATGTGCATTTAAGCTCCTTCATCATCACATGTGTGAGCTTTGCAACATCTCCAAGCCATTTTCTCCTTCATGGCATATGTTGCTCACACACATGTACCTGTGGACTAATCACCTATGTATCTCACATAAACACAATTAGTCCACCTAAGTTGTCACTCCATTACCAAAACCAAACAAGGACCTTTCAGATGGCTCCACATCGTGGCCCTGTCCATCACTGGTGCCATGCGTAGGTGTCATCTACCGATCATGGTGCTCCATTCTATCCTAGCAGACGTCGTGGTGAGCTGATGCGCCTGTCAGCATTCGTACAAGGGTTAGGCAGAACAGCACCAGCATGCCCGACATTGTTCTTGATGTGAATCCTCAGGTATGGCTCGTCATGGCCATGGGTTATGTCGGGGCGTGCTAGTCTCTTCTTTGGTGTTAGAGTTTTGACCTAGGCCCATACGCTTGGACCTGGAGTGGTTGGTGGCGGTATGGGTCTTTGTCGGGTGAGACGAAGCCCACACCCAAGGGGTCTGGCGAGGTAGGAGCCCATGGTCTTGGGGTCGGATGAGGCAAAGCACAAACCCAAGGGTCAGGCTAGGTAGAGAACACAGCCTCAGAGTCAGGCGAGGCGGAGATCATGGCCTCAGGGTCGGGTGAGGCAGAGCCCGCCCCTAGAGGTCAGCGCGAGGCAAAAATTGCGGGCTTAGGGTCAGGCGAGGCAGAGCCCGGCCCTAGAGGTCGGGTGAGACGGAGATCATGGCCTTAGGGTTGGGTGAGGTGAAGCCCGTCCCAAGAGGTCGAGCGAGGAGGAGATCATGGCCTCAGGGTTGGGTGAGGCGGAGCCCGGCCCTATAGGTCGGGTGAGATGGAGATCGCGACCTTAGGGTCGGGCGAGGCGGAGATCGTGGCCTCGGGGTCAGGCGAGGTGGAGCTCGCCCTTGGATGTCAGGAGAGGCAGAGCACATGCACCTAGGGGTTAGTTGGAGCTATAGGTGTGCTCTTGACTGCTCGGTTGAATCAATGTTGATGACCATTAACTCCTCCTCTTTGGGTACCCTAGTATTGGTCCCTGACAGTAGCCTCCAAGCCTATGGAGGAGTAGAATACTCCTTTAGAGACTTTTCTAAATGAGGGACTCTAAGGGCCTTGGCCTTTTCTTATCGCCCACGGCGTGTCCTAGGGACGGTGATTCCCTTTCATCATGATCAGGCCTCTCAGGGGTATAGCCATGAGATTTGGTGGGTCAGAAAAGGTCTTTCCTGATTTTGACCCCTACGTGGGTCTATCATTATGTGACCATGTGTTTAGTCTCCTTACGAGTCCAACTTTCCTTGATCCCCCACACGTAGCAGGGGTTCGGTCGAGGGTCGGCTCGTCTTCATTATCGTCTTCCCTCAAGCATTTTTTTTGATAAAAACGGAGGGGCTAAGCCGTGCCATGATTTTCCTCTATGGATGAGCCATGGTGCTCGGTGAGTTGTTAACAGGCTAGTTCAAGTGGGCCCCCCGACATTGAAAGGTCCTTTGTGTGGTTTTGGTAATTGAGTGACAACCTAGGTGGACTAATTGTGTTTATGTGAGATACACAGGTGATTAGTCCATAGTTACATGTGTGTAAGCAACATATGCCATGAAGGTGGAAATGGCTCGGAGATGTTGCAAAGCTCACACATGTGATGATGAAGGAGCTCATTGCACATGAGACATGACATTGAGCCATGTGATCAAGGTGGAGAAGAACAAGACATGACTTGGCTTTATGGACCAGTTGTAAGTGTGAAGGACAAGTAGGAGGCTTTGGAGCGATGGATCGCGTGGCGGTGAAGCTTGAGCAAGAATTGGCATCGATGGATGAAGGCAACGGTGAAAAGCAAGTGAAGTCAAGATCGATGAACCAATAAGATCATGTGATGATATAAAGTGGATCATATCATTGTTGGTCGTGTTGGTGCATGTGTTGCATCAACATTAGAGAAGATAGAATGGAATACGAAAGGTAAAGGTATAACCTAGGGCATTTCATTTCACCGGTCATAGGTGTGTAGAGAAATTGATGACCAAGTTTAGGATAAATGTCTATACTATCAAGAGGGACAAACTTGTTTACATATCGGTCATCTAGTGCCACTCGAGTGATCTAACTTTGCATCGTCGCTAGGATCGAGTGGCATGGCAAGTTGAGTGGATAATCCTTTGAAAAATGATTATGAAAATGCTAACACACATACACATGGTGGTGTTGGCACATTTACAAAGGAGAAGAAGTTAGAGTTGAAATAGATCAACTCGGTGAAGAAATAGAGACGAAAGGAGGTCACTGTGAGTGACCAGACGTTGGCCTCGGTAGGACCGGCGTGTCCGGTCAGTGGTAGCAGTGAACATGCGGTCTTGGTCGTGTGACCAGATGCTCAGGGTCTGCATCCGGTCAATGCTGACGTACGCTGATGTGGTGGCATGAGGAACAACAGTGATGTGTGGCATTCGGAGAATGACCAGACGCTGATGCTACGTCCGATCGTGACCGATCAGACACGTTTGGTCACAAAATAGAGGCTCGAAGAGCTCTCTAGAAATGACTGGACTCTGGTGTAGGGTCGAGATGGCGACTAGAGGGGGTGTGAATAGTCATTTCTAAAACTTAATTGTGTCAGCTAACCGAAACAAGTGTGGAATTAAAACTATTGTTCTAGCCAAGATTACACCCCTCTATCTATGTTCTTTAGCATCTTGTAAAGATCCTAATTAAGCAACAAAGGTGTCGGGCTAATTAGAGCTCACCTAACCAATTCTAGGAGCAAGGTCACACAAACCTATGCCACTAGTATTTTAAGCAATGAGAGAGCTCCAACACATGCTAGTAAGCAAAAAACCAATGCCAAATGAGAGAGCGCAAATACTTAGCTACACAAACTAAGCAAAGTGACTAATAAGGTTACACAAACCAAATTAGCCACGCAAGGGAGCTACTTCTATGCTACACAAGCAAGAAGGTAACTAGTGAGCTACACAAGCTAACTAATTATAAGAGAAACTACACAAGCACAATGTATATAAAAGTAATCACAAGCTTGTGTAAGGGGATTGCAAACCAACGGAAAGAACAAGGTTGACATGATGATTTCTCCCGAGGTTCACATGCTCAGCCGAACTCCGCCTTTTCTGCTTCACACCGAACACGTCTGGTGTGGCGACCAGACACGTCCGGTCGCTGAGTACGTCGCCAAATACTAGACGTGTCCGGTCACCATACCGGACGCGTTCGGTCACTTTGTAACCGACGCGACTCACTCGTTTTCATCACCAACTTCTTCTCCTTTGTAAATGTGCCAACACCACCAAGTGTACACCACCATGTGTATGTATGTTAGCATTTTTACAATCATTTTTCAAAGGATTAGCCACTCAACTTGCCACGCCACTCGAACCTAGCGATGATGCAAAGTTAGATCACTCGAGTGGCACTAGATGACCGATATGCAAACAAGTTTGCCCCTCTTGATAGTACGGCCATCTATCCTAAACCTGGTCATAAACTTCTCTATGCACCTTTGACCGGTGAAATGAAATGCCCTAGGTTATACCTTTGCCTTGCGCATTCCATTCCATCTCCTCCAATGTTGATGCAACACATGCACCAACATGATCAACAATGATATGATCCACTTCATATCATCACATGATTATATTGGTTCATCGATCTTGACTTTACTTGCTCTTCACCGTTGCCATCGTCCATCGGCACCAAGTCTTGCTCAAGCTTCATCGCCATGCGGTCCATCACTCCAAAGCCTTTGACTTGCCCTTCACGCTTGCAACCGTCCATCAAGCCAAGTCTTATCTTGATCTTCTCCACCTTGATCACATGACTCAATGTCATGTCTCATGTGCATTTAAGCTCCTTCATCATCACATGTGTGAGCTTTGCAACATCTCCAAGCTATTTTCTCCTTCATGGCATATGTTGCTCACACACATGTACCTATGGACTAATCACCTGTGTATCTCACATAAACACAATTAGTCCACCTAAGTTGTCACTCCATTACCAAAACCAAACAAGGACCTTTTAGTCTCTCCCTTTTTGGTAATTGATGACAACTCTATAAAAATATTGAAATTAAGCTCTTTTAGATTCATTTTTTTTGCCCAAGCAATTTTACCATGTGAAAATGATTTTGGACAAGTACCACAAACCCGATATGGTAGTATTAGCTCCCCCTACATATGTGCTAGAGTGTTTGACTTTAAGTTCGCACATATGCATAGATTTAAATTATAGGAGAGTAATTACTACCGAATGATGCTAAGGTGTATAGAATAAACCTTTGAAGCGTGTACCAATCGGAGTTGCATCTTTAAGTTCATCCTTAGCACCATGGTTAGCTAGATATCACTTGGCAATAAAAAACACTAGATACCTTGTGAGATCAACATTAAAAGCACGGTACTAGCATTACTTGAACAACATACCAAGTGTCTAGCTATCATCCTATGCATGCTAGTTATCAAATCATCATTTAAGTTCTACAACTGGCATACACCACACAAGCATGCATATTGAATTTGAAAACTTATGCAATGCAAGCAAGCACATGAATATGCACATATCAAGTGCAATCAATCAAAGTTCATGAGCTTGCTCCCCCTACTTGTGTGCTTCTTCTTTTGTCCAAGAATTTTGATCCATCTTTTTTCTCCAATATTGCTCCCTCTTTGTCTATGTCCATGTCCAACCTCTATTTCTTTTATATCTCATCTCTCCCCTTGTACAATCTTAATCTCTCCCCTATTCAATCAAGCTTTCATATGTTTGTACAATCTCTCCCCCTTTGTCATCAATTTCCATAAAAGGTATGCTTCTTATTGATGCAAAGGTATGCACTTTGGGGTAGATGGTTGAGACAAGAATTTTGCATTTTTGATGGACATTACTTGAATATTGGAATGACACCACATGTAGATACCATTTAAAAAAATGTGACTTGTACTACTTGTATCTTATCATTCTTATGCATGAGTCATCCATTTTATACACTTAAGCTCTTGTAGATGAGGGATGCATTCTTTATTTTATGATCACTTAAAGTTGAGGATCACTTGTGGAACCATCATTTTTTATGATTGATACCAATTGTAGGATACCAATTGAAAGGTGTGATATCATTTTAAATAATTTTCTATTTTGGAACCACTAGTTGGATTTATCAATTTTGATCGTTTTCTTGAACATTTGCTATCTTTATGAGTACCACTTATAGGATATCACTTGTGGGTTGATCTAGACATTACTTATGAATTTTTGATAAAATACTTGAGTCTAGATACCACTTGAAACATTCAAATTAGATATCCATTTGCATTGTTTGTCTTATGCTTGTACTCTTATCATTATCATGAGCTTCTTATGTGTTTTGAACTAAATTGATTTGCTTAAGCTTTTAAGTCCGGTTTGAACCAATGACAAGCTTTTTCACACCTCATGTAAGGGTTATCTTGCCAATGTTGTACTTGTTACTTGTTTAGCAATTCAAATTAAGTCAAGTACTTAGGTTTACTAGCTCATGAACAAATTCATATACTAACCACTAGATCAATTAACCATTTAAGCAATAGTGGTAGGCTATGAATTTAAACATTTCATTTGTTATGCATGATCCTATGAAGCATGTACTATATGCACTAACCGCATACTAGTAAGGGATGAAATGATCATGCACATTACAATGATACCTTTGCAATGTTGGAGTATAGGATAGTCATATAGATTCCAATTCATTACTCCAATAACAATGTGAAGTCCAATTTATAAGCTTGGTGAAGACCAATAGATACCAATTTGAATTTCATTCTTCACCCATATGACATGAATACCACTTATGATCAAGTGCACTTTCTTGTTGTGGTTGACTTACTTTATCTTTTGATCTTTGCTTGCATGAGAGCATCAATTTGATAATACCACTTGAAATATCATGATTAGCTCTCTTTTGGGTGTTGCTTGCTTTTCTTGATCAACCCTTTTGATTGCTTCAACTAAGCATCTCAAATATTTATCGGATCACCACTTCCATGTTAGCCTTCCAAGTACCACACTTGGTTTACCTACACATAGGCGGCAAGCCCCTACACTCGGAAGAAGTGACCTCTCTCTAAGAATCATTCTTGATACTCACTTGAAATGACTTGATTGATTGATCCAAGTGATGGACTTAGCTTGGTGAGTAACCTTGATTACTTCTTTAAGTCCTTTTCTTTCTTCTTGTTTAAGTCCTTTTCTTTCTACCAAATGATTTCCAATAGTCACTAGAACTTAAACTTCAACTTCATCTTGAGTTTGATCTTGATCTTCCTATTTGAGTACCAAATTTATGCAAAATACACTATACAATCAAATGGCCTTGTACTCTTTTCTTGTCATGCTTTTAGATCATCTCAAAACCAAACTTAGGTACATTAAACACTTATAAACATGTTTCCAACTTGAGGACCTTTCAATCAAAGTAACTCTAGATCAATCCAACACTTGTCACTTTTCTGACAGATTTTGTATCCTTCAAAGAAATAAGCATATCTTCCAAAGTACAAATCCAAATACCACAAAATTTGGTGGAGATGTTCTTTACTAAGTTATCTAGCAGCTGTAAAAATTTGAGCTTTATTTGACTTCTAGATTGCTATCAGATTTCAATTCTTCCACCACTGCTACATGCTAAAAACAGCTGCACTATAGCTGACAAGATCCACTCCAAAACCGAAGCATTTCTTATCCAATTCTCATGAAAATTATACAGCATCTTATACCATAAGTCCAGATCATGTACACCAATTTTTATGCCAATCCAATAAGTGTTGATTTCTCAAACATGGCTAAGATCATAGCTCACTCAGATTTTCAATATAGGACAGATTTCAATCACTTGAGCTATACTTCATCAAATATGAATCAAACTTGAAACTAACTCGTTTGAATACTTTCACAAGATATAAATCCATTCAATTCACTTACTAAATGTCATATTATGAACTTATCCAACACAAATCAATCCAAACTTGACTACTAATCAATTATCCGTTCAATCATCTCATAGCAAGCAACATTACATATTTATCCAATTCAATCAACTCGCATGCACCCAAATGAAATAATCAATAAGAAATATACCTTAGTTAGCTCATGATCATCCAACTAGCAAGCTTCAACTCAATTATTTGCAAGTCATCAAATATATTCCAATGAATTACCAACAACCTTAAATATGACACTTGTATGTTGATAGCATTTGGACTTCACTCAATTTGTCATGGCATTGGGATAATGATGTGCACTAAGCTTTATAACTTGATTCAACATATGATGAACAATGTGAGATCAATTGAATCAAGTCTCCAATGCCGATGGTACCTACAAACAATCATCCACTTTTTGATGGTATCCAAACAACTTTGGGTCCTCTCAAGTTAGGAGTAACATACTTAGGCATAGCCTTAGTATGAATAGTGGAATTTTTTTCAATTGCAACCAATGAGGTACCATTGCCATCCTTCCTAAGTATAGAATCATCATCAATTGAAATAGGCTTAGGAGTATTACCTAGGGGACATGAATATGCCATGTGTCCCTTTTCCTGACATGAATAGCACTTTCTCTTTGATTGAGTCTTTTCTTCTTTGCACATGTGGTGCTTCTTATTGCCTTGCCTCTCATAGATTGCTTGAGCCCTCTTCTCAAGCTTGGTAGGACACTTAGAGGCAAAGTGTCCCACACTTCCACACTTGAAGCACTTGATGTGAGCATAATCTTTCTTCTCATCTTCATTCTTGCTCATCATCTTGGCATCTTGAGTTTGCATTGGATGCCTTGCCTTTCCACCCCTTCTTATTTTCTTCTTCTTTATCATCAAATCATCACCATCTTCATGGTTGATCTTGATTTGCTCTTGGGGTGTCTTCTCTTGCTCAACTTGTGGCTTTGGTTGAGGCTTCACTTGTTGCTTCACCAATTGCTTGGTTGGACACATTAAGGTAAGATGACCCCAAGTGCGGCACTTGAAGCACTTCACATGCCTTAGCCTATCTTCTTCTTTCTTCAACTTGAGCTTTTCTTCATTAGGGCAACCATTTGCAAGATGTCTCACTTCATGGCACTTGAAGCACATGAAATGAGAGAGCTTCTCTTGTTCTTGCTTCTTCATCTCTCTTTCATATCTTCTCTTGCCCCATCTTTTGCCCTTGATCTTGCTCTTGTTGAAGCCAATGCCACTTATGTCATTGCGGCTTTCTTGATGACTGACTTTGCTAGTCTTGAAGCCGACTCCACTCTTGTCACCAAAGTTTCTTTGAGTCTTCAACATATGCTCAAAGGTGACTTGAGAGTTATAGCACCTCTCTAACTTGTTGCTCAATTTCTTCACTTCACTTTTGAGCTCAATGTTCTCCTTCAAAATGTTAGTCTCACAAGACATAGAAGTAGAAAAGCATTTAATTGTGAAGAACATGGCATATCTAATAAATCATCACAAGAGGTGGATACATGCTTCTTGCCTACATCACAAGGGTTAGCAACATTTTGCAATTTATCATTTGATCCATGTGATGAGCTCTCATTATTTTTAAGTTTCTTTGTAAACATTTTAATGAGAGAAGCATGTTGTTCTAATAATTCATCATGAGATGCAAGTAGTGTCTCATGATTCAATTTAAGCTCATCAAGTGAAGATTTATATGCATCAAGTAATTTCTTATGTTCTTCACAAGAGTTCTTTAGAAATGAGTTTTTATTTTCTAATTTCAATGTTTTAGCTTTCTCATTTTCTAAAGACATGGTCATGCTAGCAAGTCTACTAACAAGCTCATCATATGAATCAACATGATCAACCACATCATCATTTGATACCTTAGTGTCACCTTGTGACATGAGACAATGTGGTGTGGTGGTTGGGCTTGTAGTAGCATCATCATGGCTTGAGCATGAACCATCATCACCATCAAGTGTGCATGGGGTAGCATCATCACTTGCAACACTTGTGGCATCATCATCAACGTTGTCAAGTGAACTTGTAGTAGATCGATCATCATCACTTGACCGTGAGGTGGAGCAATCTTTCACAATCACCAAATTGTGATCATGCTCGACACCCTCATGCACCTCCTTCTTAGGCTCATCCTCCTTCTTGAATTTGCCATCATCCCATGTGGAGGAATCACCGAAGGTTTCCTTGATGGACTCCCATATCTCACGAGTGGTCCCCTTGTAGTTTACTTGCTTCATCAAATCAAAATGTAAAGCATCCAATAGAAAACAACAAGCATGTGCATCAAATTCATAGAGGACTCTTTGAGCTTTGGTTAGAGTTCTATGATCCACATGGGTGAGACCACTAGTGACAACCCACCAAAATTTAGATCCCTTTGCACGAAAATGATCAAGCATGTGATTTTTCCAAAGTGCAAAGTTTGTGCCATAAAAAATGTGTGCCTCACAAACATTTAGCCCATTAGACGCCATCCTCTCGGGTCGGTGAAGACCACAAATGAGAGACCGGGCTCTGATACCACTTGAAGGGTCGAGATGGCAGACTAGAGGAGGGGTAAATAGTCTTTTCTAAAATTAATCATATCGGCTAACTGAAACAAGTGTGGAATTATAACTATCGGTTTAGCCAAGACTACACCCCTCTATCTAT
Source organism: Miscanthus floridulus (assembly GCF_019320115.1). Classification (NCBI taxonomy): domain Eukaryota; kingdom Viridiplantae; phylum Streptophyta; class Magnoliopsida; order Poales; family Poaceae; genus Miscanthus; species Miscanthus floridulus. The sequence continues at coordinate 75,478,855 of NC_089587.1, forward strand.
GTTCTCTAGCACCTTCCAAA